>NC_084917.1:17842722-18068722 GCF_949316345.1 Pungitius pungitius | reverse complement strand
GAAAAAATTTAGAAATGGCGGCCTATGGACATTATGAACAACTGAAAAGCTCCAAAAAGGACAAATCTATTGAAGCAAAAGTTAATTTGCACTGGCTGGGAATCGGACCCAGATCTCTCGCATGGCAAGCGAGAATTCTACCATTGAACCACCAATGCTTAAACAACAAATTTTAGGGGAAAAAATTTCAAAATGGCGTTCTATGGACATTATGAAGAACTGAAAAGCTCCAAAAAGGACAATTCTATTGAAGCAAAAGTTAAATTGCACTTGTTGGGAATCGGACCCAGATCTCTCGCATGGCAAGCGAGAATTCTACCATTGAACCACCAATGCTTAAACAACAAATTTTAGGGGAAACAATTTCAAAATGGCGGCCTATGGACATTATGAACAACTGAAAAGCTCCAAAAAGGACAATTCTATTGAAACAAAAGTTAATTTGCACTGGCTGGGAATCGGACCCAGAACTCTCGCATGGGAAAAGAGAATTCTACCCTTGAACCACCAATGCTCATATGACAAAATTTAGTGCAAGAGATTTTAAAATAGCTGCCTATGGACATTATGAAAAACTGAAAAGCTCCAAAAAGGACAATTCTATTGAAGCAAAAGTTAAATTGCACTTGTTGGGAATCGGACCCAGATCTCTCGCATGGCAAGCGAGAATTCTACCATTGAACCACCAATGCTTAAACAACAAATTTTAGGGGAAACAATTTCAAAATGGCGGCCTATGGACATTATGAACAACTGAAAAGCTCCAAAAAGGACAATTCTATTGAAACAAAAGTTAAATTGCACTGGCTGGGAATCTGACCCAGATCTCTCGCATGGCAAGCGAGAATTCTACCATTGAACCACCAATGCTCATACGACAAAATTTAGTGCAAGAAATTTCAAAATAGCTGCCTAAAGGCCACGATGAACAAATAAATAGCTCTTTTTAGAATTCTTGCAAATAAATAGCTCTTTTTAGAGCTATTTTTTTTAGAGTTATATATTTGGGATTGAAGCAAAAGTTAAATTGCACTGGCTGGGAATCGGACCCAGATCTCTCGCATGGCAAGCGGGAATTCTACCATTGAACCACCAATGCTCATACGACAAAATTTAGGGGAAAAAATTTCAAAATGGCGTTCTATGGACATTATGAAGAACTGAAAAGCTCCAAAAAGGACAATTCTATTGAAACAAAAGTTAATTTGCACTGGCTGGGAATCGGACCCAGAACTCTCGCATGGGAAAAGAGAATTCTACCCTTGAACCACCAATGCTCATATGACAAAATTTAGTGCAAGAGATTTTAAAATAGCTGCCTATGGACATTATGAAAAACTGAAAAGCTCCAAAAAGGACAATTCTATTGAAGCATAAGTTAAATTGCACTGGCTGGGAATCTGACCCAGATCTCTCGCATGGCAAGCGAGAATTCTACCATTGAACCACCAATGCTTAAACAACAAATTTTAGGGGAAAAAATTTCAAAATGGCGGCCTATGGACATTATGAACAACTGAAAAGCTCCAAAAAGGACAATTCTATTGAAGCAAAAGTTAATTTGCACTGGCTGGGAATCTGACCCAGAACTCTCGCATGGGAAAAGAGAATTCTACCCTTGAACCACCAATGCTCATATGACAAAATTTAGTGCAAGAGATTTCAAAATAGCTGCCTATGGACATTATGAACAACTGAAAAGCTCCAAAAAGGACAATTCTATTGAAGCATAAGTTAAATTGCACTGGCTGGGAATCGGACCCAGATCTCTCGCATGGCAAGCGAGAATTCTACCATTGAACCACCAATGCTTAAACAACAAATTTTAGGGGAAAAAATTTCAAAATGGCGTTCTATGGACATTATGAAGAACTGAAAAGCTCCAAAAAGGACAATTCTATTGAAGCAAAAGTTAAATTGCACTTGTTGGGAATCGGACCCAGATCTCTCGCATGGCAAGCGAGAATTCTACCATTGAACCACCAATGCTTAAACAACAAATTTTAGGGGAAACAATTTCAAAATGGCGGCCTATGGACATTATGAACAACTGAAAAGCTCCAAAAAGGACAATTCTATTGAAACAAAAGTTAATTTGCACTGGCTGGGAATCGGACCCAGAACTCTCGCATGGGAAAAGAGAATTCTACCCTTGAACCACCAATGCTCATATGACAAAATTTAGTGCAAGAGATTTTAAAATAGCTGCCTATGGACATTATGAAAAACTGAATAGCTCCAAAAAGGACAATTCTATTGAAGCATAAGTTAAATTGCACTGGCTGGGAATCTGACCCAGATCTCTCGCATGGCAAGCGAGAATTCTACCATTGAACCACCAATGCTTAAACAACAAATTTTAGGGGAAATTTTTTCAAAATGGCGGCCTATGGACATGATGAACAACTGAAAAGCTCCAAAAAGGACAAATCTATTAAAGCAAAAGTTAATTTGCACTGGCTGGGAATCGGACCCAGATCTCTCGCATGGCAAGCGAGAATTCTACCATTGAACCACCAATGCTCATACGACAAAATTTAGTGCAAGAAATTTCAAAATAGCTGCCTAAAGGCCACGATGAACAAATAAATAGCTCTTTTTAGAATTCTTGCAAATAAATAGCTCTTTTTAGAGCTATTTTTTTTAGAGTTATATATTTGGGATTGAAGCAAAAGCTAAATTGCACTGGCTGGGAATCGGACCCAGATCTCTCGCATGGCAAGCGAGAATTCTACCATTGAACCACCAATGCTCATACGACAAAATTTAGTGCAAGAAATTTCAAAATAGCTGCCTAAAGGCCACGATGAACAAATAAATAGCTCTTTTTAGAATTCTTGCAAATAAATAGCTCTTTTTAGAGCTATTTTTTTTAGAGTTATATATTTGGGATTGAAGCAAAAGCTAAATTGCACTGGCTGGGAATCGGACCCAGATCTCTCGCATGGCAAGCGGGAATTCTACCATTGAACCACCAATGCTCATACGACAAAATTTAGTGCAAGAAATTTCAAAATAGCTGCCTAAAGGCCACGATGAACAAATAAATAGCTCTTTTTAGAATTCTTGCAAATAAATAGCTCTTTTTAGAGCTATTTATTTTAGAGCTATATATTTGGGATTGAAGCAAAAGTTAATTTGCACTGGCTGGGAATCGGACCCAGAACTCTCGCATGGGAAAAGAGAATTCTACCCTTGAACCACCAATGCTCATATGACAAAATTTAGTGCAAGAGATTTTAAAATAGCTGCCTATGGACATTATGAAAAACTGAAAAGCTCCAAAAAGGACAATTCTATTGAAGCATAAGTTAAATTGCACTGGCTGGGAATCTGACGCAGATCTCTCGCATGGCAAGCGAGAATTCTACCATTGAACCACCAATGCTCATACGACAAAATTTAGTGCAAGAAATTTCAAAATAGCTGCCTAAAGGCCACGATGAACAAATAAATAGCTCTTTTTAGAATTCTTGCAAATAAATAGCTCTTTTTAGAGCTATTTTTTTTAGAGTTATATATTTGGGATTGAAGCAAAAGCTAAATTGCACTGGCTGGGAATCGGACCCAGATCTCTCGCATGGCAAGCGAGAATTCTACCATTGAACCACCAATGCTCATACGACAAAATTTAGTGCAAGAAATTTCAAAATAGCTGCCTAAAGGCCACGATGAACAAATAAATAGCTCTTTTTAGAATTCTTGCAAATAAATAGCTCTTTTTAGAGCTATTTTTTTTAGAGTTATATATTTGGGATTGAAGCAAAAGCTAAATTGCACTGGCTGGGAATCGGACCCAGATCTCTCGCATGGCAAGCGAGAATTCTACCATTGAACCACCAATGCTCATACGACAAAATTTAGTGCAATAAATTTCAAAATAGCTGCCTAAAGGCCACGATGAACAAATAAATAGCTCTTTTTAGAATTCTTGCAAATAAATAGCTCTTTTTAGAGCTATTTTTTTTAGAGTTATATATTTGGGATTAAAGCAAAAGTTAAATTGCACTGGCTGGGAATCGGACCCAGATCTCTCGCATGGCAAGCGGGAATTCTACCATTGAACCACCAATGCTCATACGACAAAATTTAGGGGAAAAAATTTCAAAATGGCGTTCTATGGACATTATGAAGAACTGAAAAGCTCCAAAAAGGACAATTCTATTGAAACAAAAGTTAATTTGCACTGGCTGGGAATCGGACCCAGAACTCTCGCATGGGAAAAGAGAATTCTACCCTTGAACCACCAATGCTCATATGACAAAATTTAGTGCAAGAGATTTTAAAATAGCTGCCTATGGACATTATGAAAAACTGAAAAGCTCCAAAAAGGACAATTCTATTGAAGCATAAGTTAAATTGCACTGGCTGGGAATCTGACCCAGATCTCTCGCATGGCAAGCGAGAATTCTACCATTGAACCACCAATGCTTAAACAACAAATTTTAGGGGAAAAAATTTCAAAATGGCGGCCTATGGACATTATGAACAACTGAAAAGCTCCAAAAAGGACAATTCTATTGAAGCAAAAGTTAATTTGCACTGGCTGGGAATCTGACCCAGAACTCTCGCATGGGAAAAGAGAATTCTACCCTTGAACCACCAATGCTCATATGACAAAATTTAGTGCAAGAGATTTCAAAATAGCTGCCTATGGACATTATAAACAACTGAAAAGCTCCAAAAAGGACAATTCTATTGAAGCATAAGTTAAATTGCACTGGCTGGGAATCGGACCCAGATCTCTCGCATGGCAAGCGAGAATTCTACCATTGAACCACCAATGCTTAAACAACAAATTTTAGGGGAAAAAATTTAGAAATGGCGGCCTATGGACATTATGAACAACTGAAAAGCTCCAAAAAGGACAAATCTATTGAAGCAAAAGTTAATTTGCACTGGCTGGGAATCGGACCCAGATCTCTCGCATGGCAAGCGAGAATTCTACCATTGAACCACCAATGCTTAAACAACAAATTTTAGGGGAAACAATTTCAAAATGGCGGCCTATGGACATTATGAACAACTGAAAAGCTCCAAAAAGGACAATTCTATTGAAACAAAAGTTAATTTGCACTGGCTGGGAATCGGACCCAGAACTCTCGCATGGGAAAAGAGAATTCTACCCTTGAACCACCAATGCTCATATGACAAAATTTAGTGCAAGAGATTTTAAAATAGCTGCCTATGGACATTATGAAAAACTGAAAAGCTCCAAAAAGGACAATTCTATTGAAGCAAAAGTTAAATTGCACTTGTTGGGAATCGGACCCAGATCTCTCGCATGGCAAGCGAGAATTCTACCATTGAACCACCAATGCTTAAACAACAAATTTTAGGGGAAACAATTTCAAAATGGCGGCCTATGGACATTATGAACAACTGAAAAGCTCCAAAAAGGACAATTCTATTGAAACAAAAGTTAAATTGCACTGGCTGGGAATCTGACCCAGATCTCTCGCATGGCAAGCGAGAATTCTACCATTGAACCACCAATGCTCATACGACAAAATTTAGTGCAAGAAATTTCAAAATAGCTGCCTAAAGGCCACGATGAACAAATAAATAGCTCTTTTTAGAATTCTTGCAAATAAATAGCTCTTTTTAGAGCTATTTTTTTTAGAGTTATATATTTGGGATTGAAGCAAAAGTTAAATTGCACTGGCTGGGAATCGGACCCAGATCTCTCGCATGGCAAGCGGGAATTCTACCATTGAACCACCAATGCTCATACGACAAAATTTAGGGGAAAAAATTTCAAAATGGCGTTCTATGGACATTATGAAGAACTGAAAAGCTCCAAAAAGGACAATTCTATTGAAACAAAAGTTAATTTGCACTGGCTGGGAATCGGACCCAGAACTCTCGCATGGGAAAAGAGAATTCTACCCTTGAACCACCAATGCTCATATGACAAAATTTAGTGCAAGAGATTTTAAAATAGCTGCCTATGGACATTATGAAAAACTGAAAAGCTCCAAAAAGGACAATTCTATTGAAGCATAAGTTAAATTGCACTGGCTGGGAATCTGACCCAGATCTCTCGCATGGCAAGCGAGAATTCTACCATTGAACCACCAATGCTTAAACAACAAATTTTAGGGGAAAAAATTTCAAAATGGCGGCCTATGGACATTATGAACAACTGAAAAGCTCCAAAAAGGACAATTCTATTGAAGCAAAAGTTAATTTGCACTGGCTGGGAATCTGACCCAGAACTCTCGCATGGGAAAAGAGAATTCTACCCTTGAACCACCAATGCTCATATGACAAAATTTAGTGCAAGAGATTTCAAAATAGCTGCCTATGGACATTATGAACAACTGAAAAGCTCCAAAAAGGACAATTCTATTGAAGCATAAGTTAAATTGCACTGGCTGGGAATCGGACCCAGATCTCTCGCATGGCAAGCGAGAATTCTACCATTGAACCACCAATGCTTAAACAACAAATTTTAGGGGAAAAAATTTCAAAATGGCGTTCTATGGACATTATGAAGAACTGAAAAGCTCCAAAAAGGACAATTCTATTGAAGCAAAAGTTAAATTGCACTTGTTGGGAATCGGACCCAGATCTCTCGCATGGCAAGCGAGAATTCTACCATTGAACCACCAATGCTTAAACAACAAATTTTAGGGGAAACAATTTCAAAATGGCGGCCTATGGACATTATGAACAACTGAAAAGCTCCAAAAAGGACAATTCTATTGAAACAAAAGTTAATTTGCACTGGCTGGGAATCGGACCCAGAACTCTCGCATGGGAAAAGAGAATTCTACCCTTGAACCACCAATGCTCATATGACAAAATTTAGTGCAAGAGATTTTAAAATAGCTGCCTATGGACATTATGAAAAACTGAAAAGCTCCAAAAAGGACAATTCTATTGAAGCATAAGTTAAATTGCACTGGCTGGGAATCTGACCCAGATCTCTCGCATGGCAAGCGAGAATTCTACCATTGAACCACCAATGCTTAAACAACAAATTTTAGGGGAAATTTTTTCAAAATGGCGGCCTATGGACATGATGAACAACTGAAAAGCTCCAAAAAGGACAAATCTATTAAAGCAAAAGTTAATTTGCACTGGCTGGGAATCGGACCCAGATCTCTCGCATGGCAAGCGAGAATTCTACCATTGAACCACCAATGCTCATACGACAAAATTTAGTGCAAGAAATTTCAAAATAGCTGCCTAAAGGCCACGATGAACAAATAAATAGCTCTTTTTAGAATTCTTGCAAATAAATAGCTCTTTTTAGAGCTATTTTTTTTAGAGTTATATATTTGGGATTGAAGCAAAAGCTAAATTGCACTGGCTGGGAATCGGACCCAGATCTCTCGCATGGCAAGCGAGAATTCTACCATTGAACCACCAATGCTCATACGACAAAATTTAGTGCAAGAAATTTCAAAATAGCTGCCTAAAGGCCACGATGAACAAATAAATAGCTCTTTTTAGAATTCTTGCAAATAAATAGCTCTTTTTAGAGCTATTTTTTTTAGAGTTATATATTTGGGATTGAAGCAAAAGCTAAATTGCACTGGCTGGGAATCGGACCCAGATCTCTCGCATGGCAAGCGGGAATTCTACCATTGAACCACCAATGCACATACGACAAAATTTAGTGCAAGAAATTTCAAAATAGCTGCCTAAAGGCCACGATGAACAAATAAATAGCTCTTTTTAGAATTCTTGCAAATAAATAGCTCTTTTTAGAGCTATTTATTTTAGAGCTATATATTTGGGATTGAAGCAAAAGTTAATTTGCACTGGCTGGGAATCGGACCCAGAACTCTCGCATGGGAAAAGAGAATTCTACCCTTGAACCACCAATGCTCATATGACAAAATTTAGTGCAAGAGATTTTAAAATAGCTGCCTATGGACATTATGAAAAACTGAAAAGCTCCAAAAAGGACAATTCTATTGAAGCATAAGTTAAATTGCACTGGCTGGGAATCTGACGCAGATCTCTCGCATGGCAAGCGAGAATTCTACCATTGAACCACCAATGCTCATACGACAAAATTTAGTGCAAGAAATTTCAAAATAGCTGCCTAAAGGCCACGATGAACAAATAAATAGCTCTTTTTAGAATTCTTGCAAATAAATAGCTCTTTTTAGAGCTATTTTTTTTAGAGTTATATATTTGGGATTGAAGCAAAAGCTAAATTGCACTGGCTGGGAATCGGACCCAGATCTCTCGCATGGCAAGCGAGAATTCTACCATTGAACCACCAATGCTCATACGACAAAATTTAGTGCAAGAAATTTCAAAATAGCTGCCTAAAGGCCACGATGAACAAATAAATAGCTCTTTTTAGAATTCTTGCAAATAAATAGCTCTTTTTAGAGCTATTTTTTTTAGAGTTATATATTTGGGATTGAAGCAAAAGCTAAATTGCACTGGCTGGGAATCGGACCCAGATCTCTCGCATGGCAAGCGAGAATTCTACCATTGAACCACCAATGCTCATACGACAAAATTTAGTGCAATAAATTTCAAAATAGCTGCCTAAAGGCCACGATGAACAAATAAATAGCTCTTTTTAGAATTCTTACAAATAAATAGCTCTTTTTAGAGCTATTTATTTTAGAGCTATATATTTGGGATTGAAGCAAAAGTTAATTTGCACTGGCTGGGAATCGGACCCAGAACTCTCGCATGGGAAAAGAGAATTCTACCCTTGAACCACCAATGCTCATATGACAAAATTTAGTGCAAGAGATTTCAAAATAGCTGCCTATGGACATTATGAACAACTGAAAAGCTCCAAAAAGGACAATTCTATTGAAGCATAAGTTAAATTGCACTGGCTGGGAATCGGACCCAGATCTCTCGCATGGCAAGCGAGAATTCTACCATGGAACCACCAATGCTTAAACAACAAATTTTAGGGGAAAAAATTTCAAAATGGCGGCCTATGGACATTATGAACAACTGAAAAGCTCCAAAAAGGACAATTCTATTGAAGCAAAAGTTAATTTGCACTGGCTGGGAATCGGACCCAGAACTCTCGCATGGGAAAAGAGAATTCTACCCTTGAACCACCAATGCTCATATGACAAAATTTAGTGCAAGAGATTTCAAAATAGCTGCCTATGGACATTATGAAAAACTGAAAAGCTCCAAAAAGGACAATTCTATTGAAGCATAAGTTAAATTGCACTGGCTGGGAATTGGACCCAGAACTCTCGCATGGGAAAAGAAAATTCTACCCTTGAACCACCAATGCTCATATGACAAAATTTAGTGCAAGAGATTTCAAAATAGCTGCCTATGGACATTATAAACAACTGAAAAGCTCCAAAAAGGACAATTCTATTGAAGCATAAGTTAAATTGCACTGGCTGGGAATCGGACCCAGATCTCTCGCATGGCAAGCGAGAATTCTACCATTGAACCACCAATGCTTAAACAACAAATTTTAGGGGAAAAAATTTAGAAATGGCGGCCTATGGACATTATGAACAACTGAAAAGCTCCAAAAAGGACAAATCTATTGAAGCAAAAGTTAATTTGCACTGGCTGGGAATCTGACCCAGATCTCTCGCATGGCAAGCGAGAATTCTACCATTGAACCACCAATGCTTAAACAACAAATTTTAGGGGAAAAAATTTCAAAATGGCGTTCTATGGACATTATGAAGAACTGAAAAGCTCCAAAAAGGACAATTCTATTGAAGCAAAAGTTAAATTGCACTTGTTGGGAATCGGACCCAGATCTCTCGCATGGCAAGCGAGAATTCTACCATTGAACCACCAATGCTTAAACAACAAATTTTAGGGGAAACAATTTCAAAATGGCGGCCTATGGACATTATGAACAACTGAAAAGCTCCAAAAAGGACAATTCTATTGAAACAAAAGTTAATTTGCACTGGCTGGGAATCGGACCCAGAACTCTCGCATGGGAAAAGAGAATTCTACCCTTGAACCACCAATGCTCATATGACAAAATTTAGTGCAAGAGATTTTAAAATAGCTGCCTATGGACATTATGAAAAACTGAAAAGCTCCAAAAAGGACAATTCTATTGAAGCATAAGTTAAATTGCACTGGCTGGGAATCTGACCCAGATCTCTCGCATGGCAAGCGAGAATTCTACCATTGAACCACCAATGCTCATACGACAAAATTTAGTGCAAGAAATTTCAAAATAGCTGCCTAAAGGCCACGATGAACAAATAAATAGCTCTTTTTAGAATTCTTGCAAATAAATAGCTCTTTTTAGAGCTATTTTTTTTAGAGTTATATATTTGGGATTGAAGCAAAAGCTAAATTGCACTGGCTGGGAATCGGACCCAGATCTCTCACATGGCAAGCGAGAATTCTACCATTGAACCACCAATGCTCTTACGACAAAATTTAGTGCAAGAAATTTCAAAATAGCTGCCTAAAGGCCACGATGAACAAATAAATAGCTCTTTTTAGAATTCTTGCAAATAAATAGCTCTTTTTAGAGCTATTTTTTTTAGAGTTATATATTTGGGATTGAAGCAAAAGCTAAATTGCACTGGCTGGGAATCGGACCCAGATCTCTCGCATGGCAAGCGAGAATTCTACCATTGAACCACCAATGCTCATACGACAAAATTTAGTGCAAGAAATTTCAAAATAGCTGCCTAAAGGCCACGATGAACAAATAAATAGCTCTTTTTAGAATTCTTACAAATAAATAGCTCTTTTTAGAGCTATTTATTTTAGAGCTATATATTTGGGATTGAAGCAAAAGTTAATTTGCACTGGCTGGGAATCGGACCCAGAACTCTCGCATGGGAAAAGAGAATTCTACCCTTGAACCACCAATGCTCATATGACAAAATTTAGTGCAAGAGATTTTAAAATAGCTGCCTATGGACATTATGAAAAACTGAAAAGCTCCAAAAAGGACAATTCTATTGAAGCATAAGTTAAATTGCACTGGCTGGGAATCTGACCCAGATCTCTCGCATGGCAAGCGAGAATTCTACCATTGAACCACCAATGCTTAAACAACAAATTTTAGGGGAAAAAATTTCAAAATGGCGGCCTATGGACATTATGAACAACTGAAAAGCTCCAAAAAGGACAATTCTATTGAAGCAAAAGTTAATTTGCACTGGCTGGGAATCTGACCCAGAACTCTCGCATGGGAAAAGAGAATTCTACCCTTGAACCACCAATGCTCATATGACAAAATTTAGTGCAAGAGATTTCAAAATAGCTGCCTATGGACATTATGAACAACTGAAAAGCTCCAAAAAGGACAATTCTATTGAAGCATAAGTTAAATTGCACTGGCTGGGAATCGGACCCAGATCTCTCGCATGGCAAGCGAGAATTCTACCATTGAACCACCAATGCTTAAACAACAAATTTTAGGGGAAAAAATTTCAAAATGGCGTTCTATGGACATTATGAAGAACTGAAAAGCTCCAAAAAGGACAATTCTATTGAAGCAAAAGTTAAATTGCACTTGTTGGGAATCGGACCCAGATCTCTCGCATGGCAAGCGAGAATTCTACCATTGAACCACCAATGCTTAAACAACAAATTTTAGGGGAAACAATTTCAAAATGGCGGCCTATGGACATTATGAACAACTGAAAAGCTCCAAAAAGGACAATTCTATTGAAACAAAAGTTAATTTGCACTGGCTGGGAATCGGACCCAGAACTCTCGCATGGGAAAAGAGAATTCTACCCTTGAACCACCAATGCTCATATGACAAAATTTAGTGCAAGAGATTTTAAAATAGCTGCCTATGGACATTATGAAAAACTGAAAAGCTCCAAAAAGGACAATTCTATTGAAGCATAAGTTAAATTGCACTGGCTGGGAATCTGACCCAGATCTCTCGCATGGCAAGCGAGAATTCTACCATTGAACCACCAATGCTTAAACAACAAATTTTAGGGGAAATTTTTTCAAAATGGCGGCCTATGGACATGATGAACAACTGAAAAGCTCCAAAAAGGACAAATCTATTAAAGCAAAAGTTAATTTGCACTGGCTGGGAATCGGACCCAGATCTCTCGCATGGCAAGCGAGAATTCTACCATTGAACCACCAATGCTCATACGACAAAATTTAGTGCAAGAAATTTCAAAATAGCTGCCTAAAGGCCACGATGAACAAATAAATAGCTCTTTTTAGAATTCTTGCAAATAAATAGCTCTTTTTAGAGCTATTTTTTTTAGAGTTATATATTTGGGATTGAAGCAAAAGCTAAATTGCACTGGCTGGGAATCGGACCCAGATCTCTCGCATGGCAAGCGAGAATTCTACCATTGAACCACCAATGCTCATACGACAAAATTTAGGGGAAAAAATTTCAAAATGGCGTTCTATGGACATTATGAAGAACTGAAAAGCTCCAAAAAGGACAATTCTATTGAAACAAAAGTTAATTTGCACTGGCTGGGAATCGGACCCAGAACTCTCGCATGGGAAAAGAGAATTCTACCCTTGAACCACCAATGCTCATATGACAAAATTTAGTGCAAGAGATTTTAAAATAGCTGCCTATGGACATTATGAAAAACTGAAAAGCTCCAAAAAGGACAATTCTATTGAAGCATAAGTTAAATTGCACTGGCTGGGAATCTGACCCAGATCTCTCGCATGGCAAGCGAGAATTCTACCATTGAACCACCAATGCTTAAACAACAAATTTTAGGGGAAAAAATTTCAGAATGGCGGCCTATGGACATTATGAACAACTGAAAAGCTCCAAAAAGGACAATTCTATTGAAGCAAAAGTTAATTTGCACTGGCTGGGAATCTGACCCAGAACTCTCGCATGGGAAAAGAGAATTCTACCCTTGAACCACCAATGCTCATATGACAAAATTTAGTGCAAGAGATTTCAAAATAGCTGCCTATGGACATTATGAACAACTGAAAAGCTCCAAAAAGGACAATTCTATTGAAGCATAAGTTAAATTGCACTGGCTGGGAATCGGACCCAGATCTCTCGCATGGCAAGCGAGAATTCTACCATTGAACCACCAATGCTTAAACAACAAATTTTAGGGGAAAAAATTTCAAAATGGCGTTCTATGGACATTATGAAGAACTGAAAAGCTCCAAAAAGGACAATTCTATTGAAGCAAAAGTTAAATTGCACTTGTTGGGAATCGGACCCAGATCTCTCGCATGGCAAGCGAGAATTCTACCATTGAACCACCAATGCTTAAACAACAAATTTTAGGGGAAACAATTTCAAAATGGCGGCCTATGGACATTATGAACAACTGAAAAGCTCCAAAAAAGACAATTCTATTGAAACAAAAGTTAATTTGCACTGGCTGGGAATCGGACCCAGAACTCTCGCATGGGAAAAGAGAATTCTACCCTTGAACCACCAATGCTCATATGACAAAATTTAGTGCAAGAGATTTTAAAATAGCTGCCTATGGACATTATGAAAAACTGAAAAGCTCCAAAAAGGACAATTCTATTGAAGCATAAGTTAAATTGCACTGGCTGGGAATCTGACCCAGATCTCTCGCATGGCAAGCGAGAATTCTACCATTGAACCACCAATGCTCATACGACAAAATTTAGTGCAAGAAATTTCAAAATAGCTGCCTAAAGGCCACGATGAACAAATAAATAGCTCTTTTTAGAATTCTTGCAAATAAATAGCTCTTTTTAGAGCTATTTTTTTTAGAGTTATATATTTGGGATTGAAGCAAAAGTTAAATTGCACTGGCTGGGAATCGGACCCAGATCTCTCGCATGGCAAGCGGGAATTCTACCATTGAACCACCAATGCTCATACGACAAAATTTAGGGGAAAAAATTTCAAAATGGCGTTCTATGGACATTATGAAGAACTGAAAAGCTCCAAAAAGGACAATTCTATTGAAACAAAAGTTAATTTGCACTGGCTGGGAATCGGACCCAGAACTCTCGCATGGGAAAAGAGAATTCTACCCTTGAACCACCAATGCTCATATGACAAAATTTAGTGCAAGAGATTTTAAAATAGCTGCCTATGGACATTATTAAAAACTGAAAAGCTCCAAAAAGGACAATTCTATTGAAGCATAAGTTAAATTGCACTGGCTGGGAATCTGACCCAGATCTCTCGCATGGCAAGCGAGAATTCTACCATTGAACCACCAATGCTTAAACAACAAATTTTAGGGGAAAAAATTTCAAAATGGCGGCCTATGGACATTATGAACAACTGAAAAGCTCCAAAAAGGACAATTCTATTGAAGCAAAAGTTAAATTGCACTTGTTGGGAATCGGACCCAGATCTCTCGCATGGCAAGCGAGAATTCTACCATTGAACCACCAATGCTTAAACAACAAATTTTAGGGGAAACAATTTCAAAATGGCGGCCTATGGACATTATGAACAACTGAAAAGCTCCAAAAAGGACAATTCTATTGAAACAAAAGTTAATTTGCACTGGCTGGGAATCGGACCCAGAACTCTCGCATGGGAAAAGAGAATTCTACCCTTGAACCACCAATGCTCATATGACAAAATTTAGTGCAAGAGATTTTAAAATAGCTGCCTATGGACATTATGAAAAACTGAAAAGCTCCAAAAAGGACAATTCTATTGAAGCATAAGTTAAATTGCACTGGCTGGGAATCTGACCCAGATCTCTCGCATGGCAAGCGAGAATTCTACCATTGAACCACCAATGCTTAAACAACAAATTTTAGGGGAAATTTTTTCAAAATGGCGGCCTATGGACATGATGAACAACTGAAAAGCTCCAAAAAGGACAAATCTATTAAAGCAAAAGTTAATTTGCACTGGCTGGGAATCGGACCCAGATCTCTCGCATGGCAAGCGAGAATTCTACCATTGAACCACCAATGCTCATACGACAAAATTTAGTGCAAGAAATTTCAAAATAGCTGCCTAAAGGCCACGATGAACAAATAAATAGCTCTTTTTAGAATTCTTGCAAATAAATAGCTCTTTTTAGAGCTATTTTTTTTAGAGTTATATATTTGGGATTGAAGCAAAAGCTAAATTGCACTGGCTGGGAATCGGACCCAGATCTCTCGCATGGCAAGCGAGAATTCTACCATTGAACCACCAATGCTCATACGACAAAATTTAGTGCAAGAAATTTCAAAATAGCTGCCTAAAGGCCACGATGAACAAATAAATAGCTCTTTTTAGAATTCTTGCAAATAAATAGCTCTTTTTAGAGCTATTTATTTTAGAGCTATATATTTGGGATTGAAGCAAAAGTTAATTTGCACTGGCTGGGAATCGGACCCAGAACTCTCGCATGGGAAAAGAGAATTCTACCCTTGAACCACCAATGCTCATATGACAAAATTTAGTGCAAGAGATTTTAAAATAGCTGCCTATGGACATTATGAAAAACTGAAAAGCTCCAAAAAGGACAATTCTATTGAAGCATAAGTTAAATTGCACTGGCTGGGAATCTGACCCAGATCTCTCGCATGGCAAGCGAGAATTCTACCATTGAACCACCAATGCTTAAACAACAAATTTTAGGGGAAATTTTTTCAAAATGGCGGCCTATGGACATGATGAACAACTGAAAAGCTCCAAAAAGGACAAATCTATTAAAGCAAAAGTTAATTTGCACTGGCTGGGAATCGGACCCAGATCTCTCGCATGGCAAGCGAGAATTCTACCATTGAACCACCAATGCTCATACGACAAAATTTAGTGCAAGAAATTTCAAAATAGCTGCCTAAAGGCCACGATGAACAAATAAATAGCTCTTTTTAGAATTCTTGCAAATAAATAGCTCTTTTTAGAGCTATTTTTTTAGAGTTATATATTTGGGATTGAAGCAAAAGCTAAATTGCACTGGCTGGGAATCGGACCCAGATCTCTCGCATGGCAAGCGAGAATTCTACCATTGAACCACCAATGCTCATACGACAAAATTTAGTGCAAGAAATTTCAAAATAGCTGCCTAAAGGCCACGATGAACAAATAAATAGCTCTTTTTAGAATTCTTGCAAATAAATAGCTCTTTTTAGAGCTATTTATTTTAGAGCTATATATTTGGGATTGAAGCAAAAGTTAATTTGCACTGGCTGGGAATCGGACCCAGAACTCTCGCATGGGAAAAGAGAATTCTACCCTTGAACCACCAATGCTCATATGACAAAATTTAGTGCAAGAGATTTTAAAATAGCTGCCTATGGACATTATGAAAAACTGAAAAGCTCCAAAAAGGACAATTCTATTGAAGCATAAGTTAAATTGCACTGGCTGGGAATCTGACCCAGATCTCTCGCATGGCAAGCGAGAATTCTACCATTGAACCACCAATGCTTAAACAACAAATTTTAGGGGAAATTTTTTCAAAATGGCGGCCTATGGACATGATGAACAACTGAAAAGCTCCAAAAAGGACAAATCTATTGAAGCAAGTTAATTTGCACTGGCTGGGAATCGGACCCAGATCTCTCACATGGCAAGCGAGAATTCTACCATTGAACCACCAATGCTCATACGACAAAATTTAGTGCAAGAAATTTCAAAATAGCTGCCTAAAGGCCACGATGAACAAATAAATAGCTCTTTTTAGAATTCTTGCAAATAAATAGCTCTTTTTAGAGCTATTTTTTTTAGAGTTATATATTTGGGATTGAAGCAAAAGCTAAATTGCACTGGCTGGGAATCGGACCCAGATCTCTCGCATGGCAAGCGAGAATTCTACCATTGAACCACCAATGCTCATACGACAAAATTTAGTGCAAGAAATTTCAAAATAGCTGCCTAAAGGCCACGATGAACAAATAAATAGCTCTTTTTAGAATTCTTGCAAATAAATAGCTCTTTTTAGAGCTATTTATTTTAGAGCTATATATTTGGGATTGAAGCAAAAGTTAATTTGCACTGGCTGGGAATCGGACCCAGAACTCTCGCATGGGAAAAGAGAATTCTACCCTTGAACCACCAATGCTCATATGACAAAATTTAGTGCAAGAGATTTCAAAATAGCTGCCTATGGACATTATGAACAACTGAAAAGCTCCAAAAAGGACAATTCTATTGAAACATAAGTTAAATTGCTCTGGCTGGGAATCGGACCCAGATCTCTCGCATGGCAAGCGAGAATTCTACCATTGAACCACCAATGCTTAAACAACAAATTTTAGGGGAAAAAATTTCAAAATGGCGGCCTATGGACATTATGAACAACTGAAAAGCTCCAAAAAGGACAATTCTATTGAAGCAAAAGTTAATTTGCACTGGCTGGGAATCGGACCCAGAACTCTCGCATGGGAAAAGAGAATTCTACCCTTGAACCACCAATGCTCATATGACAAAATTTAGTGCAAGAGATTTCAAAATAGCTGCCTATGGACATTATGAACAACTGAAAAGCTCCAAAAAGGACAATTCTATTGAAGCATAAGTTAAATTGCACTGGCTGGGAATCGGACCCAGATCTCTCGCATGGCAAGCGAGAATTCTACCATTGAACCACCAATGCTTAAACAACAAATTTTAGGGGAAAAAATTTCAAAATGGCGGCCTATGGACATTATGAACAACTGAAAAGCTCCAAAAAGGACAATTCTATTGAAGCAAAAGTTAATTTGCACTGGCTGGGAATCGGACCCAGAACTCTCGCATGGGAAAAGAGAATTCTACCCTTGAACCACCAATGCTCATATGACAAAATTTAGTGCAAGAGATTTCAAAATAGCTGCCTATGGACATTATGAACAACTGAAAAGCTCCAAAAAGGACAATTCTATTGAAGCATAAGTTAAATTGCACTGGCTGGGAATCGGACCCAGATCTCTCGCATGGCAAGCGAGAATTCTACCATTGAACCACCAATGCTTAAACAACAAATTTTAGGGGAAAAAATTTCAAAATGGCGTTCTATGGACATTATGAAGAACTGAAAAGCTCCAAAAAGGACAATTCTATTGAAGCAAAAGTTAATTTGCACTGGCTGGGAATCGGACCCAGATCTCTCGCAGGGCAAGCGAGAATTCTACCATTGAACCACCAATGCTCATACGACAAAATTTAGTGCAAGAAATTTCAAAATAGCTGCCTAAAGGCCACGATGAACAAATAAATAGCTCTTTTTAGAATTCTTGCAAATAAATAGCTCTTTTTAGAGCTATTTATTTTAGAGCTATATATTTGGGATTGAAGCAAAAGCTAAATTGCACTGGCTGGGAATCGGACCCAGATCTCTCGCATGGCAAGCGAGAATTCTACCATTGAACCACCAATGCTTAAACAACAAATTTTAGGGGAAAAAATTTCAAAATGGCGGCCTATGGACATTATGAACAACTGAAAAGCTCCAAAAAGGACAATTCTATTGAAGCAAAAGTTAATTTGCACTGGCTGGGAATCGGACCCAGAACTCTCGCATGGGAAAAGAGAATTCTACCCTTGAACCACCAATGCTCATATGACAAAATTTAGTGCAAGAGATTTCAAAATAGCTGCCTATGGACATTATGAACAACTGAAAAGCTCCAAAAAGGACAATTCTATTGAAGCATAAGTTAAATTGCACTGGCTGGGAATCGGACCCAGATCTCTCGCATGGCAAGCGAGAATTCTACCATTGAACCACCAATGCTTAAACAACAAATTTTAGGGGAAAAAATTTCAAAATGGCGGCCTATGGACATTATGAACAACTGAAAAGCTCCAAAAAGGACAATTCTATTGAAGCAAAAGTTAATTTGCACTGGCTGGGAATCGGACCCAGAACTCTCGCATGGGAAAAGAGAATTCTACCCTTGAACCACCAATGCTCATATGACAAAATTTAGTGCAAGAGATTTCAAAATAGCTGCCTATGGACATTATGAACAACTGAAAAGCTCCAAAAAGGACAATTCTATTGAAGCATAAGTTAAATTGCACTGGCTGGGAATCGGACCCAGATCTCTCGCATGGCAAGCGAGAATTCTACCATTGAACCACCAATGCTTAAACAACAAATTTTAGGGGAAAAAATTTCAAAATGGCGTTCTATGGACATTATGAAGAACTGAAAAG
Source organism: Pungitius pungitius (assembly GCF_949316345.1). Lineage (NCBI taxonomy): Eukaryota > Metazoa > Chordata > Actinopteri > Perciformes > Gasterosteidae > Pungitius > Pungitius pungitius. The sequence continues at coordinate 18,049,728 of NC_084917.1, read as the reverse complement.
CTCCAAAAAGGACAATTCTATTGAAGCAAAAGTTAATTTGCACTGGCTGGGAATCGGACCCAGATCTCTCGCAGGGCAAGCGAGAATTCTACCATTGAACCACCAATGCTCATACGACAAAATTTAGTGCAAGAAATTTCAAAATAGCTGCCTAAAGGCCACGATGAACAAATAAATAGCTCTTTTTAGAATTCTTGCAAATAAATAGCTCTTTTTAGAGCTATTTATTTTAGAGCTATATATTTGGGATTGAAGCAAAAGCTAAATTGCACTGGCTGGGAATCGGACCCAGATCTCTCGCATGGCAAGCGAGAATTCTACCATTGAACCACCAATGCTTAAACAACAAATTTTAGGGGAAAAAATTTCAAAATGGCGTTCTATGGACATTATGAAGAACTGAAAAGCTCCAAAAAGGACAATTCTATTGAAGCAAAAGTTAAATTGCACTTGTTGGGAATCGGACCCAGATCTCTCGCATGGCAAGCGAGAATTCTACCATTGAACCACCAATGCTTAAACAACAAATTTTAGGGGAAACAATTTCAAAATGGCGGCCTATGGACATTATGAACAACTGAAAAGCTCCAAAAAGGACAATTCTATTGAAACAAAAGTTAATTTGCACTGGCTGGGAATCGGACCCAGAACTCTCGCATGGGAAAAGAGAATTCTACCCTTGAACCACCAATGCTCATATGACAAAATTTAGTGCAAGAGATTTTAAAATAGCTGCCTATGGACATTATGAAAAACTGAAAAGCTCCAAAAAGGACAATTCTATTGAAGCATAAGTTAAATTGCACTGGCTGGGAATCTGACCCAGATCTCTCGCATGGCAAGCGAGAATTCTACCATTGAACCACCAATGCTCATACGACAAAATTTAGTGCAAGAAATTTCAAAATAGCTGCCTAAAGGCCACGATGAACAAATAAATAGCTCTTTTTAGAATTCTTGCAAATAAATAGCTCTTTTTAGAGCTATTTTTTTTAGAGTTATATATTTGGGATTGAAGCAAAAGTTAAATTGCACTGGCTGGGAATCGGACCCAGATCTCTCGCATGGCAAGCGGGAATTCTACCATTGAACCACCAATGCTCATACGACAAAATTTAGGGGAAAAAATTTCAAAATGGCGTTCTATGGACATTATGAAGAACTGAAAAGCTCCAAAAAGGACAATTCTATTGAAACAAAAGTTAATTTGCACTGGCTGGGAATCGGACCCAGAACTCTCGCATGGGAAAAGAGAATTCTACCCTTGAACCACCAATTCTCATATGACAAAATTTAGTGCAAGAGATTTTAAAATAGCTGCCTATGGACATTATTAAAAACTGAAAAGCTCCAAAAAGGACAATTCTATTGAAGCATAAGTTAAATTGCACTGGCTGGGAATCTGACCCAGATCTCTCGCATGGCAAGCGAGAATTCTACCATTGAACCACCAATGCTTAAACAACAAATTTTAGGGGAAAAAATTTCAAAATGGCGGCCTATGGACATTATGAACAACTGAAAAGCTCCAAAAAGGACAATTCTATTGAAGCAAAAGTTAATTTGCACTGGCTGGGAATCTGACCCAGAACTCTCGCATGGGAAAAGAGAATTCTACCCTTGAACCACCAATGCTCATATGACAAAATTTAGTGCAAGAGATTTCAAAATAGCTGCCTATGGACATTATGAACAACTGAAAAGCTCCAAAAAGGACAATTCTATTGAAGCATAAGTTAAATTGCACTGGCTGGGAATCTGACCCAGATCTCTCGCATGGCAAGCGAGAATTCTACCATTGAACCACCAATGCTTAAACAACAAATTATAGGGGAAAAAATTTCAAAATGGCGTTCTATGGACATTATGAAGAACTGAAAAGCTCCAAAAAGGACAATTCTATTGAAGCAAAAGTTAAATTGCACTTGTTGGGAATCGGACCCAGATCTCTCGCATGGCAAGCGAGAATTCTACCATTGAACCACCAATGCTTAAACAACAAATTTTAGGGGAAACAATTTCAAAATGGCGGCCTATGGACATTATGAACAACTGAAAAGCTCCAAAAAGGACAATTCTATTGAAACAAAAGTTAATTTGCACTGGCTGGGAATCGGACCCAGAACTTTCGCATGGGAAAAGAGAATTCTACCCTTGAACCACCAATGCTCATATGACAAAATTTAGTGCAAGAGATTTTAAAATAGCTGCCTATGGACATTATGAAAAACTGAAAAGCTCCAAAAAGGACAATTCTATTGAAGCATAAGTTAAATTGCACTGGCTGGGAATCTGACCCAGATCTCTCGCATGGCAAGCGAGAATTCTACCATTGAACCACCAATGCTTAAACAACAAATTTTAGGGGAAATTTTTTCAAAATGGCGGCCTATGGACATGATGAACAACTGAAAAGCTCCAAAAAGGACAAATCTATTAAAGCAAAAGTTAATTTGCACTGGCTGGGAATCGGACCCAGATCTCTCGCATGGCAAGCGAGAATTCTACCATTGAACCACCAATGCTCATACGACAAAATTTAGTGCAAGAAATTTCAAAATAGCTGCCTAAAGGCCACGATGAACAAATAAATAGCTCTTTTTAGAATTCTTGCAAACAAATAGCTCTTTTTAGAGCTATTTTTTTTAGAGTTATATATTTGGGATTGAAGCAAAAGCTAAATTGCACTGGCTGGGAATCGGACCCAGATCTCTCGCATGGCAAGCGAGAATTCTACCATTGAACCACCAATGCTCATACGACAAAATTTAGTGCAAGAAATTTCAAAATAGCTGCCTAAAGGCCACGATGAACAAATAAATAGCTCTTTTTAGAATTCTTGCAAATAAATAGCTCTTTTTAGAGCTATTTATTTTAGAGCTATATATTTGGGATTGAAGCAAAAGTTAATTTGCACTGGCTGGGAATCGGACCCAGAACTCTCGCATGGGAAAAGAGAATTCTACCCTTGAACCACCAATGCTCATATGACAAAATTTAGTGCAAGAGATTTTAAAATAGCTGCCTATGGACATTATGAAAAACTGAAAAGCTCCAAAAAGGACAATTCTATTGAAGCATAAGTTAAATTGCACTGGCTGGGAATCTGACCCAGATCTCTCGCATGGCAAGCGAGAATTCTACCATTGAACCACCAATGCTTAAACAACAAATTTTAGGGGAAAAAATTTCAAAATGGCGTTCTATGGACATTATGAAGAACTGAAAAGCTCCAAAAAGGACAATTCTATTGAAGCAAAAGTTAATTTGCACTGGCTGGGAATCGGACCCAGATCTCTCGCAGGGCAAGCGAGAATTCTACCATTGAACCACCAATGCTCATACGACAAAATTTAGTGCAAGAAATTTCAAAATAGCTGCCTAAAGGCCACGATGAACAAATAAATAGCTCTTTTTAGAATTCTTGCAAATAAATAGCTCTTTTTAGAGCTATTTATTTTAGAGCTATATATTTGGGATTGAAGCAAAAGCTAAATTGCACTGGCTGGGAATCGGACCCAGATCTCTCGCATGGCAAGCGAGAATTCTACCATTGAACCACCAATGCTTAAACAACAAATTTTAGGGGAAAAAATTTCAAAATGGCGTTCTATGGACATTATGAAGAACTGAAAAGCTCCAAAAAGGACAATTCTATTGAAGCAAAAGTTAAATTGCACTTGTTGGGAATCGGACCCAGATCTCTCGCATGGCAAGCGAGAATTCTACCATTGAACCACCAATGCTTAAACAACAAATTTTAGGGGAAACAATTTCAAAATGGCGGCCTATGGACATTATGAACAACTGAAAAGCTCCAAAAAGGACAATTCTATTGAAACAAAAGTTAATTTGCACTGGCTGGGAATCGGACCCAGAACTCTCGCATGGGAAAAGAGAATTCTACCCTTGAACCACCAATGCTCATATGACAAAATTTAGTGCAAGAGATTTTAAAATAGCTGCCTATGGACATTATGAAAAACTGAAAAGCTCCAAAAAGGACAATTCTATTGAAGCATAAGTTAAATTGCACTGGCTGGGAATCTGACCCAGATCTCTCGCATGGCAAGCGAGAATTCTACCATTGAACCACCAATGCTCATACGACAAAATTTAGTGCAAGAAATTTCAAAATAGCTGCCTAAAGGCCACGATGAACAAATAAATAGCTCTTTTTAGAATTCTTGCAAATAAATAGCTCTTTTTAGAGCTATTTTTTTTAGAGTTATATATTTGGGATTGAAGCAAAAGTTAAATTGCACTGGCTGGGAATCGGACCCAGATCTCTCGCATGGCAAGCGGGAATTCTACCATTGAACCACCAATGCTCATACGACAAAATTTAGGGGAAAAAATTTCAAAATGGCGTTCTATGGACATTATGAAGAACTGAAAAGCTCCAAAAAGGACAATTCTATTGAAACAAAAGTTAATTTGCACTGGCTGGGAATCGGACCCAGAACTCTCGCATGGGAAAAGAGAATTCTACCCTTGAACCACCAATTCTCATATGACAAAATTTAGTGCAAGAGATTTTAAAATAGCTGCCTATGGACATTATTAAAAACTGAAAAGCTCCAAAAAGGACAATTCTATTGAAGCATAAGTTAAATTGCACTGGCTGGGAATCTGACCCAGATCTCTCGCATGGCAAGCGAGAATTCTACCATTGAACCACCAATGCTTAAACAACAAATTTTAGGGGAAAAAATTTCAAAATGGCGGCCTATGGACATTATGAACAACTGAAAAGCTCCAAAAAGGACAATTCTATTGAAGCAAAAGTTAATTTGCACTGGCTGGGAATCTGACCCAGAACTCTCGCATGGGAAAAGAGAATTCTACCCTTGAACCACCAATGCTCATATGACAAAATTTAGTGCAAGAGATTTCAAAATAGCTGCCTATGGACATTATGAACAACTGAAAAGCTCCAAAAAGGACAATTCTATTGAAGCATAAGTTAAATTGCACTGGCTGGGAATCGGACCCAGATCTCTCGCATGGCAAGCGAGAATTCTACCATTGAACCACCAATGCTTAAACAACAAATTATAGGGGAAAAAATTTCAAAATGGCGTTCTATGGACATTATGAAGAACTGAAAAGCTCCAAAAAGGACAATTCTATTGAAGCAAAAGTTAAATTGCACTTGTTGGGAATCGGACCCAGATCTCTCGCATGGCAAGCGAGAATTCTACCATTGAACCACCAATGCTTAAACAACAAATTTTAGGGGAAACAATTTCAAAATGGCGGCCTATGGACATTATGAACAACTGAAAAGCTCCAAAAAGGACAATTCTATTGAAACAAAAGTTAATTTGCACTGGCTGGGAATCGGACCCAGAACTCTCGCATGGGAAAAGAGAATTCTACCCTTGAACCACCAATGCTCATATGACAAAATTTAGTGCAAGAGATTTTAAAATAGCTGCCTATGGACATTATGAAAAACTGAAAAGCTCCAAAAAGGACAATTCTATTGAAGCATAAGTTAAATTGCACTGGCTGGGAATCTGACCCAGATCTCTCGCATGGCAAGCGAGAATTCTACCATTGAACCACCAATGCTTAAACAACAAATTTTAGGGGAAATTTTTTCAAAATGGCGGCCTATGGACATGATGAACAACTGAAAAGCTCCAAAAAGGACAAATCTATTAAAGCAAAAGTTAATTTGCACTGGCTGGGAATCGGACCCAGATCTCTCGCATGGCAAGCGAGAATTCTACCATTGAACCACCAATGCTCATACGACAAAATTTAGTGCAAGAAATTTCAAAATAGCTGCCTAAAGGCCACGATGAACAAATAAATAGCTCTTTTTAGAATTCTTGCAAACAAATAGCTCTTTTTAGAGCTATTTTTTTTAGAGTTATATATTTGGGATTGAAGCAAAAGCTAAATTGCACTGGCTGGGAATCGGACCCAGATCTCTCGCATGGCAAGCGAGAATTCTACCATTGAACCACCAATGCTCATACGACAAAATTTAGTGCAAGAAATTTCAAAATAGCTGCCTAAAGGCCACGATGAACAAATAAATAGCTCTTTTTAGAATTCTTGCAAATAAATAGCTCTTTTTAGAGCTATTTATTTTAGAGCTATATATTTGGGATTGAAGCAAAAGTTAATTTGCACTGGCTGGGAATCGGACCCAGAACTCTCGCATGGGAAAAGAGAATTCTACCCTTGAACCACCAATGCTCATATGACAAAATTTAGTGCAAGAGATTTTAAAATAGCTGCCTATGGACATTATGAAAAACTGAAAAGCTCCAAAAAGGACAATTCTATTGAAGCATAAGTTAAATTGCACTGGCTGGGAATCTGACCCAGATCTCTCGCATGGCAAGCGAGAATTCTACCATTGAACCACCAATGCTTAAACAACAAATTTTAGGGGAAATTTTTTCAAAATGGCGGCCTATGGACATGATGAACAACTGAAAAGCTCCAAAAAGGACAAATCTATTAAAGCAAAAGTTAATTTGCACTGGCTGGGAATCGGACCCAGATCTCTCGCATGGCAAGCGAGAATTCTACCATTGAACCACCAATGCTCATACGACAAAATTTAGTGCAAGAAATTTCAAAATAGCTGCCTAAAGGCCACGATGAACAAATAAATAGCTCTTTTTAGAATTCTTGCAAATAAATAGCTCTTTTTAGAGCTATTTTTTTTAGAGTTATATATTTGGGATTGAAGCAAAAGCTAAATTGCACTGGCTGGGAATCGGACCCAGATCTCTCGCATGGCAAGCGAGAATTCTACCATTGAACCACCAATGCTCATACGACAAAATTTAGTGCAAGAAATTTCAAAATAGCTGCCTAAAGGCCACGATGAACAAATAAATAGCTCTTTTTAGAATTCTTGCAAATAAATAGCTCTTTTTAGAGCTATTTATTTTAGAGCTATATATTTGGGATTGAAGCAAAAGTTAATTTGCACTGGCTGGGAATCGGACCCAGAACTCTCGCATGGGAAAAGAGAATTCTACCCTTGAACCACCAATGCTCATATGACAAAATTTAGTGCAAGAGATTTCAAAATAGCTGCCTATGGACATTATGAACAACTGAAAAGCTCCAAAAAGGACAATTCTATTGAAGCATAAGTTAAATTGCACTGGCTGGGAATCGGACCCAGATCTCTCGCATGGCAAGCGAGAATTCTACCATTGAACCACCAATGCTTAAACAACAAATTTTAGGGGAAAAAATTTCAAAATGGCGTTCTATGGACATTATGAAGAACTGAAAAGCTCCAAAAAGGACAATTCTATTGAAGCAAAAGTTAATTTGCACTGGCTGGGAATCGGACCCAGATCTCTCGCAGGGCAAGCGAGAATTCTACCATTGAACCACCAATGCTCATACGACAAAATTTAGTGCAAGAAATTTCAAAATAGCTGCCTAAAGGCCACGATGAACAAATAAATAGCTCTTTTTAGAATTCTTGCAAATAAATAGCTCTTTTTAGAGCTATTTATTTTAGAGCTATATATTTGGGATTGAAGCAAAAGCTAAATTGCACTGGCTGGGAATCGGACCCAGATCTCTCGCATGGCAAGCGAGAATTCTACCATTGAACCACCAATGCTTAAACAACAAATTTTAGGGGAAAAAATTTCAAAATGGCGTTCTATGGACATTATGAAGAACTGAAAAGCTCCAAAAAGGACAATTCTATTGAAGCAAAAGTTAAATTGCACTTGTTGGGAATCGGACCCAGATCTCTCGCATGGCAAGCGAGAATTCTACCATTGAACCACCAATGCTTAAACAACAAATTTTAGGGGAAACAATTTCAAAATGGCGGCCTATGGACATTATGAACAACTGAAAAGCTCCAAAAAGGACAATTCTATTGAAACAAAAGTTAATTTGCACTGGCTGGGAATCGGACCCAGAACTCTCGCATGGGAAAAGAGAATTCTACCCTTGAACCACCAATGCTCATATGACAAAATTTAGTGCAAGAGATTTTAAAATAGCTGCCTATGGACATTATGAAAAACTGAAAAGCTCCAAAAAGGACAATTCTATTGAAGCATAAGTTAAATTGCACTGGCTGGGAATCTGACCCAGATCTCTCGCATGGCAAGCGAGAATTCTACCATTGAACCACCAATGCTCATACGACAAAATTTAGTGCAAGAAATTTCAAAATAGCTGCCTAAAGGCCACGATGAACAAATAAATAGCTCTTTTTAGAATTCTTGCAAATAAATAGCTCTTTTTAGAGCTATTTTTTTTAGAGTTATATATTTGGGATTGAAGCAAAAGTTAAATTGCACTGGCTGGGAATCGGACCCAGATCTCTCGCATGGCAAGCGGGAATTCTACCATTGAACCACCAATGCTCATACGACAAAATTTAGGGGAAAAAATTTCAAAATGGCGTTCTATGGACATTATGAAGAACTGAAAAGCTCCAAAAAGGACAATTCTATTGAAACAAAAGTTAATTTGCACTGGCTGGGTATCGGACCCAGAACTCTCGCATGGGAAAAGAGAATTCTACCCTTGAACCACCAATTCTCATATGACAAAATTTAGTGCAAGAGATTTTAAAATAGCTGCCTATGGACATTATTAAAAACTGAAAAGCTCCAAAAAGGACAATTCTATTGAAGCATAAGTTAAATTGCACTGGCTGGGAATCTGACCCAGATCTCTCGCATGGCAAGCGAGAATTCTACCATTGAACCACCAATGCTTAAACAACAAATTTTAGGGGAAAAAATTTCAAAATGGCGGCCTATGGACATTATGAACAACTGAAAAGCTCCAAAAAGGACAATTCTATTGAAGCAAAAGTTAATTTGCACTGGCTGGGAATCTGACCCAGAACTCTCGCATGGGAAAAGAGAATTCTACCCTTGAACCACCAATGCTCATATGACAAAATTTAGTGCAAGAGATTTCAAAATAGCTGCCTATGGACATTATGAACAACTGAAAAGCTCCAAAAAGGACAATTCTATTGAAGCATAAGTTAAATTGCACTGGCTGGGAATCGGACCCAGATCTCTCGCATGGCAAGCGAGAATTCTACCATTGAACCACCAATGCTTAAACAACAAATTATAGGGGAAAAAATTTCAAAATGGCGTTCTATGGACATTATGAAGAACTGAAAAGCTCCAAAAAGGACAATTCTATTGAAGCAAAAGTTAAATTGCACTTGTTGGGAATCGGACCCAGATCTCTCGCATGGCAAGCGAGAATTCTACCATTGAACCACCAATGCTTAAACAACAAATTTTAGGGGAAACAATTTCAAAATGGCGGCCTATGGACATTATGAACAACTGAAAAGCTCCAAAAAGGACAATTCTATTGAAACAAAAGTTAATTTGCACTGGCTGGGAATCGGACCCAGAACTCTCGCATGGGAAAAGAGAATTCTACCCTTGAACCACCAATGCTCATATGACAAAATTTAGTGCAAGAGATTTTAAAATAGCTGCCTATGGACATTATGAAAAACTGAAAAGCTCCAAAAAGGACAATTCTATTGAAGCATAAGTTAAATTGCACTGGCTGGGAATCTGACCCAGATCTCTCGCATGGCAAGCGAGAATTCTACCATTGAACCACCAATGCTTAAACAACAAATTTTAGGGGAAATTTTTTCAAAATGGCGGCCTATGGACATGATGAACAACTGAAAAGCTCCAAAAAGGACAAATCTATTAAAGCAAAAGTTAATTTGCACTGGCTGGGAATCGGACCCAGATCTCTCGCATGGCAAGCGAGAATTCTACCATTGAACCACCAATGCTCATACGACAAAATTTAGTGCAAGAAATTTCAAAATAGCTGCCTAAAGGCCACGATGAACAAATAAATAGCTCTTTTTAGAATTCTTGCAAATAAATAGCTCTTTTTAGAGCTATTTTTTTTAGAGTTATATATTTGGGATTGAAGCAAAAGCTAAATTGCACTGGCTGGGAATCGGACCCAGATCTCTCGCATGGCAAGCGAGAATTCTACCATTGAACCACCAATGCTCATACGACAAAATTTAGTGCAAGAAATTTCAAAATAGCTGCCTAAAGGCCACGATGAACAAATAAATAGCTCTTTTTAGAATTCTTGCAAATAAATAGCTCTTTTTAGAGCTATTTATTTTAGAGCTATATATTTGGGATTGAAGCAAAAGTTAATTTGCACTGGCTGGGAATCGGACCCAGAACTCTCGCATGGGAAAAGAGAATTCTACCCTTGAACCACCAATGCTCATATGACAAAATTTAGTGCAAGAGATTTCAAAATAGCTGCCTATGGACATTATGAACAACTGAAAAGCTCCAAAAAGGACAATTCTATTGAAGCATAAGTTAAATTGCACTGGCTGGGAATCGGACCCAGATCTCTCGCATGGCAAGCGAGAATTCTACCATTGAACCACCAATGCTTAAACAACAAATTTTAGGGGAAAAAATTTCAAAATGGCGTTCTATGGACATTATGAAGAACTGAAAAGCTCCAAAAAGGACAATTCTATTGAAGCAAAAGTTAATTTGCACTGGCTGGGAATCGGACCCAGATCTCTCGCAGGGCAAGCGAGAATTCTACCATTGAACCACCAATGCTCATACGACAAAATTTAGTGCAAGAAATTTCAAAATAGCTGCCTAAAGGCCACGATGAACAAATAAATAGCTCTTTTTAGAATTCTTGCAAATAAATAGCTCTTTTTAGAGCTATTTATTTTAGAGCTATATATTTGGGATTGAAGCAAAAGCTAAATTGCACTGGCTGGGAATCGGACCCAGATCTCTCGCATGGCAAGCGAGAATTCTACCATTGAACCACCAATGCTTAAACAACAAATTTTAGGGGAAAAAATTTCAAAATGGCGTTCTATGGACATTATGAAGAACTGAAAAGCTCCAAAAAGGACAATTCTATTGAAGCAAAAGTTAAATTGCACTTGTTGGGAATCGGACCCAGATCTCTCGCATGGCAAGCGAGAATTCTACCATTGAACCACCAATGCTTAAACAACAAATTTTAGGGGAAACAATTTCAAAATGGCGGCCTATGGACATTATGAACAACTGAAAAGCTCCAAAAAGGACAATTCTATTGAAACAAAAGTTAATTTGCACTGGCTGGGAATCGGACCCAGAACTCTCGCATGGGAAAAGAGAATTCTACCCTTGAACCACCAATGCTCATATGACAAAATTTAGTGCAAGAGATTTTAAAATAGCTGCCTATGGACATTATGAAAAACTGAAAAGCTCCAAAAAGGACAATTCTATTGAAGCATAAGTTAAATTGCACTGGCTGGGAATCTGACCCAGATCTCTCGCATGGCAAGCGAGAATTCTACCATTGAACCACCAATGCTTAAACAACAAATTTTAGGGGAAATTTTTTCAAAATGGCGGCCTATGGACATGATGAACAACTGAAAAGCTCCAAAAAGGACAAATCTATTAAAGCAAAAGTTAATTTGCACTGGCTGGGAATCGGACCCAGATCTCTCGCATGGCAAGCGAGAATTCTACCATTGAACCACCAATGCTCATACGACAAAATTTAGTGCAAGAAATTTCAAAATAGCTGCCTAAAGGCCACGATGAACAAATAAATAGCTCTTTTTAGAATTCTTGCAAACAAATAGCTCTTTTTAGAGCTATTTTTTTTAGAGTTATATATTTGGGATTGAAGCAAAAGCTAAATTGCACTGGCTGGGAATCGGACCCAGATCTCTCGCATGGCAAGCGAGAATTCTACCATTGAACCACCAATGCTCATACGACAAAATTTAGTGCAAGAAATTTCAAAATAGCTGCCTAAAGGCCACGATGAACAAATAAATAGCTCTTTTTAGAATTCTTGCAAATAAATAGCTCTTTTTAGAGCTATTTATTTTAGAGCTATATATTTGGGATTGAAGCAAAAGTTAATTTGCACTGGCTGGGAATCGGACCCAGAACTCTCGCATGGGAAAAGAGAATTCTACCCTTGAACCACCAATGCTCATATGACAAAATTTAGTGCAAGAGATTTTAAAATAGCTGCCTATGGACATTATGAAAAACTGAAAAGCTCCAAAAAGGACAATTCTATTGAAGCATAAGTTAAATTGCACTGGCTGGGAATCTGACCCAGATCTCTCGCATGGCAAGCGAGAATTCTACCATTGAACCACCAATGCTTAAACAACAAATTTTAGGGGAAATTTTTTCAAAATGGCGGCCTATGGACATGATGAACAACTGAAAAGCTCCAAAAAGGACAAATCTATTGAAGCAAAAGTTAATTTGCACTGGCTGGGAATCGGACCCAGATCTCTCACATGGCAAGCGAGAATTCTACCATTGAACCACCAATGCTCATACGACAAAATTTAGTGCAAGAAATTTCAAAATAGCTGCCTAAAGGCCACGATGAACAAATTAATAGCTCTTTTTAGAATTCTTGCAAATAAATAGCTCTTTTTAGAGCTATTTTTTTTAGAGTTATATATTTGGGATTGAAGCAAAAGCTAAATTGCACTGGCTGGGAATCGGACCCAGATCTCTCGCATGGCAAGCGAGAATTCTACCATTGAACCACCAATGCTCATACGACAAAATTTAGTGCAAGAAATTTCAAAATAGCTGCCTAAAGGCCACGATGAACAAATAAATAGCTCTTTTTAGAATTCTTGCAAATAAATAGCTCTTTTTAGAGCTATTTTTTTTAGAGTTATATATTTGGGATTGAAGCAAAAGCTAAATTGCACTGGCTGGGAATCGGACCCAGATCTCTCGCATGGCAAGCGTGAATTCTACCATTGAACCACCAATGCTCATACGACAAAATTTAGTGCAAGAAATTTCAAAATAGCTGCCTAAAGGCCACGATGAACAAATAAATAGCTCTTTTTAGAATTCTTGCAAATAAATAGCTCTTTTTAGAGCTATTTATTTTAGAGCTATATATTTGGGATTGAAGCAAAAGTTAATTTGCACTGGCTGGGAATCGGACCCAGAACTCTCGCATGGGAAAAGAGAATTCTACCCTTGAACCACCAATGCTCATATGACAAAATTTAGTGCAAGAGATTTCAAAATAGCTGCCTATGGACATTATGAACAACTGAAAAGCTCCAAAAAGGACAATTCTATTGAAACATAAGTTAAATTGCTCTGGCTGGGAATCGGACCCAGATCTCTCGCATGGCAAGCGAGAATTCTACCATTGAACCACCAATGCTTAAACAACAAATTTTAGGGGAAAAAATTTCAAAATGGCGGCCTATGGACATTATGAACAACTGAAAAGCTCCAAAAAGGACAATTCTATTGAAGCAAAAGTTAATTTGCACTGGCTGGGAATCGGACCCAGAACTCTCGCATGGGAAAAGAGAATTCTACCCTTGAACCACCAATGCTCATATGACAAAATTTAGTGCAAGAGATTTCAAAATAGCTGCCTATGGACATTATGAACAACTGAAAAGCTCCAAAAAGGACAATTCTATTGAAGCATAAGTTAAATTGCACTGGCTGGGAATCGGACCCAGATCTCTCGCATGGCAAGCGAGAATTCTACCATTGAACCACCAATGCTTAAACAATAAATTTTAGGGGAAAAAATTTCAAAATGGCGGCCTATGGACATTATGAACAACTGAAAAGCTCCAAAAAGGACAATTCTATTGAAGCAAAAGTTAATTTGCACTGGCTGGGAATCGGACCCAGAACTCTCGCATGGGAAAAGAGAATTCTACCCTTGAACCACCAATGCTCATATGACAAAATTTAGTGCAAGAGATTTCAAAATAGCTGCCTATGGACATTATGAACAACTGAAAAGCTCCAAAAAGGACAATTCTATTGAAGCATAAGTTAAATTGCACTGGCTGGGAATCGGACCCAGATCTCTCGCATGGCAAGCGAGAATTCTACCATTGAACCACCAATGCTTAAACAACAAATTTTAGGGGAAAAAATTTCAAAATGGCGTTCTATGGACATTATGAAGAACTGAAAAGCTCCAAAAAGGACAATTCTATTGAAGCAAAAGTTAATTTGCACTGGCTGGGAATCGGACCCAGATCTCTCGCATGGCAAGCGAGAATTCTACCATTGAACCACCAATGCTCATACCATAAAATTTAGTGCAAGAAATTTCAAAATAGCTGCCTAAAGGCCACGATGAACAAATAAATAGCTCTTTTTAGAATTCTTGCAAATAAATAGCTCTTTTTAGAGCTATTTATTTTAGAGCTATATATTTGGGATTGAAGCAAAAGTTAATTTGCACTGGCTGGGAATCGGACCCAGAACTCTCGCATGGGAAAAGAGAATTCTACCCTTGAACCACCAATGCTCATATGACAAAATTTAGTGCAAGAGATTTTAAAATAGCTGCCTATGGACATTATGAAAAACTGAAAAGCTCCAAAAAGGACAATTCTATTGAAGCATAAGTTAAATTGCACTGGCTGGGAATCTGACCCAGATCTCTCGCATGGCAAGCGAGAATTCTACCATTGAACCACCAATGCTTAAACAACAAATTTTAGGGGAAAAAATTTCAAAATGGCGGCCTATGGACATTTTGAACAACTGAAAAGCTCCAAAAAGGACAATTCTATTGAAGCAAAAGTTAATTTGCACTGGCTGGGAATCGGACCCAGAACTCTCGCATGGGAAAAGAGAATTCTACCCTTGAACCACCAATGCTCATATGACAAAATTTAGTGCAAGAGATTTCAAAATAGCTGCCTATGGACAATATGAACAACTGAAAAGCTCTAAAAAGGACAATTCTATTGAAGCATAAGTTAAATTGCACTGGCTGGGAATCGGACCCAGATCTCTCGCATGGCAAGCGAGAATTCTACCATTGAACCACCAATGCTTAAACAACAAATTTTAGGGGAAAAAATTTCAAAATGGCGTTCTATGGACATTATGAAGAACTGAAAAGCTCCAAAAAGGACAATTCTATTGAAGCAAAAGTTAAATTGCACTTGTTGGGAATCGGACCCAGATCTCTCGCATGGCAAGCGAGAATTCTACCATTGAACCACCAATGCTTAAACAACAAATTTTAGGGGAAAAAATTTCAAAATGGCGGCCTATGGACATTATGAACAACTGAAAAGCTCCAAAAAGGACAATTCTATTGAAGCATAAGTTAAATTGCACTGGCTGGGAATCGGACCCAGATCTCTCGCATGGCAAGCGAGAATTCTACCATTGAACCACCAATGCTTAAACAACAAATTTTAGGGGAAATTTTTTCAAAATGGCGGCCTATGGACATGATGAACAACTGAAAAGCTCCAAAAAGGACAAATCTATTGAAGCAAAAGTTAATTTGCACTGGCTGGGAATCGGACCCAGATCTCTCACATGGCAAGCGAGAATTCTACCATTGAACCACCAATGCTCATACGACAAAATTTAGTGCAAGAAATTTCAAAATAGCTGCCTAAAGGCCACGATGAACAAATTAATAGCTCTTTTTAGAATTCTTGCAAATAAATAGCTCTTTTTAGAGCTATTTTTTTTAGAGTTATATATTTGGGATTGAAGCAAAAGCTAAATTGCACTGGCTGGGAATCGGACCCAGATCTCTCGCATGGCAAGCGAGAATTCTACCATTGAACCACCAATGCTCATACGACAAAATTTAGTGCAAGAAATTTCAAAATAGCTGCCTAAAGGCCACGATGAACAAATAAATAGCTCTTTTTAGAATTCTTGCAAATAAATAGCTCTTTTTAGAGCTATTTTTTTTAGAGTTATATATTTGGGATTGAAGCAAAAGCTAAATTGCACTGGCTGGGAATCGGACCCAGATCTCTCGCATGGCAAGCGAGAATTCTACCATTGAACCACCAATGCTCATACGACAAAATTTAGTGCAAGAAATTTCAAAATAGCTGCCTAAAGGCCACGATGAACAAATAAATAGCTCTTTTTAGAATTCTTGCAAATAAATAGCTCTTTTTAGAGCTATTTTTTTTAGAGTTATATATTTGGGATTGAAGCAAAAGCTAAATTGCACTGGCTGGGAATCGGACCCAGATCTCTCGCATGGCAAGCGAGAATTCTACCATTGAACCACCAATGCTCATACGACAAAATTTAGTGCAAGAAATTTCAAAATAGCTGCCTAAAGGCCACGATGAACAAATAAATAGCTCTTTTTAGAATTCTTGCAAATAAATAGCTCTTTTTAGAGCTATTTTTTTTAGAGTTATATATTTGGGATTGAAGCATAAGTTAAATTGCACTGGCTGGGAATCGGACCCAGATCTCTCGCATGGCAAGCGAGAATTCTACCATTGAACCACCAATGCTTAAACAACAAATTTTAGGGGAAAAAATTTCAAAATGGCGGCCTATGGACATTATGAACAACTGAAAAGCTCCAAAAAGGACAATTCTATTGAAGCAAAAGTTAATTTGCACTGGCTGGGAATCGGACCCAGATCTCTCGCATGGCAAGCGTGAATTCTACCATTGAACCACCAATGCTCATACGACAAAATTTAGTGCAAGAAATTTCAAAATAGCTGCCTAAAGGCCACGATGAACAAATAAATAGCTCTTTTTAGAATTCTTGCAAATAAATAGCTCTTTTTAGAGCTATTTATTTTAGAGCTATATATTTGGGATTGAAGCAAAAGTTAATTTGCACTGGCTGGGAATCGGACCCAGAACTCTCGCATGGGAAAAGAGAATTCTACCCTTGAACCACCAATGCTCATATGACAAAATTTAGTGCAAGAGATTTCAAAATAGCTGCCTATGGACATTATGAACAACTGAAAAGCTCCAAAAAGGACAATTCTATTGAAACATAAGTTAAATTGCTCTGGCTGGGAATCGGACCCAGATCTCTCGCATGGCAAGCGAGAATTCTACCATTGAACCACCAATGCTTAAACAACAAATTTTAGGGGAAAAAATTTCAAAATGGCGGCCTATGGACATTATGAACAACTGAAAAGCTCCAAAAAGGACAATTCTATTGAAGCAAAAGTTAATTTGCACTGGCTGGGAATCGGACCCAGAACTCTCGCATGGGAAAAGAGAATTCTACCCTTGAACCACCAATGCTCATATGACAAAATTTAGTGCAAGAGATTTCAAAATAGCTGCCTATGGACATTATGAACAACTGAAAAGCTCCAAAAAGGACAATTCTATTGAAGCATAAGTTAAATTGCACTGGCTGGGAATCGGACCCAGATCTCTCGCATGGCAAGCGAGAATTCTACCATTGAACCACCAATGCTTAAACAATAAATTTTAGGGGAAAAAATTTCAAAATGGCGGCCTATGGACATTATGAACAACTGAAAAGCTCCAAAAAGGACAATTCTATTGAAGCAAAAGTTAATTTGCACTGGCTGGGAATCGGACCCAGAACTCTCGCATGGGAAAAGAGAATTCTACCCTTGAACCACCAATGCTCATATGACAAAATTTAGTGCAAGAGATTTCAAAATAGCTGCCTATGGACATTATGAACAACTGAAAAGCTCCAAAAAGGACAATTCTATTGAAGCATAAGTTAAATTGCACTGGCTGGGAATCGGACCCAGATCTCTCGCATGGCAAGCGAGAATTCTACCATTGAACCACCAATGCTTAAACAACAAATTTTAGGGGAAAAAATTTCAAAATGGCGTTCTATGGACATTATGAAGAACTGAAAAGCTCCAAAAAGGACAATTCTATTGAAGCAAAAGTTAATTTGCACTGGCTGGGAATCGGACCCAGATCTCTCGCATGGCAAGCGAGAATTCTACCATTGAACCACCAATGCTCATACCATAAAATTTAGTGCAAGAAATTTCAAAATAGCTGCCTAAAGGCCACGATGAACAAATAAATAGCTCTTTTTAGAATTCTTGCAAATAAATAGCTCTTTTTAGAGCTATTTATTTTAGAGCTATATATTTGGGATTGAAGCAAAAGTTAATTTGCACTGGCTGGGAATCGGACCCAGAACTCTCGCATGGGAAAAGAGAATTCTACCCTTGAACCACCAATGCTCATATGACAAAATTTAGTGCAAGAGATTTTAAAATAGCTGCCTATGGACATTATGAAAAACTGAAAAGCTCCAAAAAGGACAATTCTATTGAAGCATAAGTTAAATTGCACTGGCTGGGAATCTGACCCAGATCTCTCGCATGGCAAGCGAGAATTCTACCATTGAACCACCAATGCTTAAACAACAAATTTTAGGGGAAAAAATTTCAAAATGGCGGCCTATGGACATTTTGAACAACTGAAAAGCTCCAAAAAGGACAATTCTATTGAAGCAAAAGTTAATTTGCACTGGCTGGGAATCGGACCCAGAACTCTCGCATGGGAAAAGAGAATTCTACCCTTGAACCACCAATGCTCATATGACAAAATTTAGTGCAAGAGATTTCAAAATAGCTGCCTATGGACAATATGAACAACTGAAAAGCTCCAAAAAGGACAATTCTATTGAAGCATAAGTTAAATTGCACTGGCTGGGAATCGGACCCAGATCTCTCGCATGGCAAGCGAGAATTCTACCATTGAACCACCAATGCTTAAACAACAAATTTTAGGGGAAAAAATTTCAAAATGGCGTTCTATGGACATTATGAAGAACTGAAAAGCTCCAAAAAGGACAATTCTATTGAAGCAAAAGTTAAATTGCACTTGTTGGGAATCGGACCCAGATCTCTCGCATGGCAAGCGAGAATTCTACCATTGAACCACCAATGCTTAAACAACAAATTTTAGGGGAAAAAATTTCAAAATGGCGGCCTATGGACATTATGAACAACTGAAAAGCTCCAAAAAGGACAATTCTATTGAAGCATAAGTTAAATTGCACTGGCTGGGAATCGGACCCAGATCTCTCGCATGGCAAGCGAGAATTCTACCATTGAACCACCAATGCTTAAACAACAAATTTTAGGGGAAATTTTTTCAAAATGGCGGCCTATGGACATGATGAACAACTGAAAAGCTCCAAAAAGGACAAATCTATTGAAGCAAAAGTTAATTTGCACTGGCTGGGAATCGGACCCAGATCTCTCACATGGCAAGCGAGAATTCTACCATTGAACCACCAATGCTCATACGACAAAATTTAGTGCAAGAAATTTCAAAATAGCTGCCTAAAGGCCAAGATGAACAAATTAATAGCTCTTTTTAGAATTCTTGCAAATAAATAGCTCTTTTTAGAGCTATTTTTTTTAGAGTTATATATTTGGGATTGAAGCAAAAGCTAAATTGCACTGGCTGGGAATCGGACCCAGATCTCTCGCATGGCAAGCGAGAATTCTACCATTGAACCACCAATGCTCATACGACAAAATTTAGTGCAAGAAATTTCAAAATAGCTGCCTAAAGGCCACGATGAACAAATAAATAGCTCTTTTTAGAATTCTTGCAAATAAATAGCTCTTTTTAGAGCTATTTTTTTTAGAGTTATATATTTGGGATTGAAGCAAAAGCTAAATTGCACTGGCTGGGAATCGGACCCAGATCTCTCGCATGGCAAGCGAGAATTCTACCATTGAACCACCAATGCTCATACGACAAAATTTAGTGCAAGAAATTTCAAAATAGCTGCCTAAAGGCCACGATGAACAAATAAATAGCTCTTTTTAGAATTCTTGCAAATAAATAGCTCTTTTTAGAGCTATTTTTTTTAGAGTTATATATTTGGGATTGAAGCAAAAGCTAAATTGCACTGGCTGGGAATCGGACCCAGATCTCTCGCATGGCAAGCGAGAATTCTACCATTGAACCACCAATGCTCATACGACAAAATTTAGTGCAAGAAATTTCAAAATAGCTGCCTAAAGGCCACGATGAACAAATAAATAGCTCTTTTTAGAATTCTTGCAAATAAATAGCTCTTTTTAGAGCTATTTTTTTTAGAGTTATATATTTGGGATTGAAGCATAAGTTAAATTGCACTGGCTGGGAATCGGACCCAGATCTCTCGCATGGCAAGCGAGAATTCTACCATTGAACCACCAATGCTTAAACAACAAATTTTAGGGGAAAAAATTTCAAAATGGCGGCCTATGGACATTATGAACAACTGAAAAGCTCCAAAAAGGACAATTCTATTGAAGCAAAAGTTAATTTGCACTGGCTGGGAATCGGACCCAGAACTCTCGCATGGGAAAAGAGAATTCTACCCTTGAACCACCAATGCTCATATGACAAAATTTAGTGCAAGAGATTTCAAAATAGCTGCCTATGGACATTATGAACAACTGAAAAGCTCCAAAAAGGACAATTCTATTGAAGCATAAGTTAAATTGCACTGGCTGGGAATCGGACCCAGATCTCTCGCATGGCAAGCGAGAATTCTACCATTGAACCACCAATGCTTAAACAACAAATTTTAGGGGAAAAAATTTCAAAATGGCGTTCTATGGACATTATGAAGAACTGAAAAGCTCCAAAAAGGACAATTCTATTGAAGCAAAAGTTAATTTGCACTGGCTGGGAATCGGACCCAGATCTCTCGCATGGCAAGCGAGAATTCTACCATTGAACCACCAATGCTCATACCACAAAATTTAGTGCAAGAAATTTCAAAATAGCTGCCTAAAGGCCACGATGAACAAATAAATAGCTCTTTTTAGAATTCTTGCAAATAAATAGCTCTTTTTAGAGCTATTTATTTTAGAGCTATATATTTGGGATTGAAGCAAAAGTTAATTTGCACTGGCTGGGAATCGGACCCAGATCTCTCGCATGGCAAGCGAGAATTCTACCATTGAACCACCAATGCTCATACGACTAAATTTAGTGCAAGAAATTTCAAAATAGCTGCCTAAAGGCCACGATGAACAAATAAATAGCTCTTTTTAGAATTCTTGCAAATAAATAGCTCTTTTTAGAGCTATTTTTTTAGAGTTATATATTTGGGATTGAAGCAAAAGCTAAATTGCACTGGCTGGGAATCGGACCCAGATCTCTCGCATGGCAAGCGAGAATTCTACCATTGAACCACCAATGCTCATATGACAAAATTTAGTGCAAGAAATTTCAAAATAGCTGCCTAAAGGCCACGATGAACAAATAAATAGCTCTTTTTAGAATTCTTGCAAATAAATAGCTCTTTTTAGAGCTATTTATTTTAGAGCTATATATTTGGGATTGAAGCAAAAGTTAATTTGCACTGGCTGGGAATCGGACCCAGAACTCTCGCATGGGAAAAGAGAATTCTACCCTTGAACCACCAATGCTCATATGACAAAATTTAGTGCAAGAGATTTCAAAATAGCTGCCTATGGACATTATGAACAACTGAAAAGCTCCAAAAAGGACAATTCTATTGAAACATAAGTTAAATTGCTCTGGCTGGGAATCGGACCCAGATCTCTCGCATGGCAAGCGAGAATTCTACCATTGAACCACCAATGCTTAAACAACAAATTTTAGGGGAAAAAATTTCAAAATGGCGGCCTATGGACATTATGAACAACTGAAAAGCTCCAAAAAGGACAATTCTATTGAAGCAAAAGTTAATTTGCACTGGCTGGGAATCGGACCCAGAACTCTCGCATGGGAAAAGAGAATTCTACCCTTGAACCACCAATGCTCATATGACAAAATTTAGTGCAAGAGATTTCAAAATAGCTGCCTATGGACATTATGAACAACTGAAAAGCTCCAAAAAGGACAATTCTATTGAAGCATAAGTTAAATTGCACTGGCTGGGAATCGGACCCAGATCTCTCGCATGGCAAGCGAGAATTCTACCATTGAACCACCAATGCTTAAACAATAAATTTTAGGGGAAAAAATTTCAAAATGGCGGCCTATGGACATTATGAACAACTGAAAAGCTCCAAAAAGGACAATTCTATTGAAGCAAAAGTTAATTTGCACTGGCTGGGAATCGGACCCAGAACTCTCGCATGGGAAAAGAGAATTCTACCCTTGAACCACCAATGCTCATATGACAAAATTTAGTGCAAGAGATTTCAAAATAGCTGCCTATGGACATTATGAACAACTGAAAAGCTCCAAAAAGGACAATTCTATTGAAGCATAAGTTAAATTGCACTGGCTGGGAATCGGACCCAGATCTCTCGCATGGCAAGCGAGAATTCTACCATTGAACCACCAATGCTTAAACAACAAATTTTAGGGGAAAAAATTTCAAAATGGCGTTCTATGGACATTATGAAGAACTGAAAAGCTCCAAAAAGGACAATTCTATTGAAGCAAAAGTTAATTTGCACTGGCTGGGAATCGGACCCAGATCTCTCGCATGGCAAGCGAGAATTCTACCATTGAACCACCAATGCTCATACCATAAAATTTAGTGCAAGAAATTTCAAAATAGCTGCCTAAAGGCCACGATGAACAAATAAATAGCTCTTTTTAGAATTCTTGCAAATAAATAGCTCTTTTTAGAGCTATTTATTTTAGAGCTATATATTTGGGATTGAAGCAAAAGTTAATTTGCACTGGCTGGGAATCGGACCCAGAACTCTCGCATGGGAAAAGAGAATTCTACCCTTGAACCACCAATGCTCATATGACAAAATTTAGTGCAAGAGATTTTAAAATAGCTGCCTATGGACATTATGAAAAACTGAAAAGCTCCAAAAAGGACAATTCTATTGAAGCATAAGTTAAATTGCACTGGCTGGGAATCTGACCCAGATCTCTCGCATGGCAAGCGAGAATTCTACCATTGAACCACCAATGCTTAAACAACAAATTTTAGGGGAAAAAATTTCAAAATGGCGGCCTATGGACATTTTGAACAACTGAAAAGCTCCAAAAAGGACAATTCTATTGAAGCAAAAGTTAATTTGCACTGGCTGGGAATCGGACCCAGAACTCTCGCATGGGAAAAGAGAATTCTACCCTTGAACCACCAATGCTCATATGACAAAATTTAGTGCAAGAGATTTCAAAATAGCTGCCTATGGACATTATGAAAAACTGAAAAGCTCCAAAAAGGACAATTCTATTGAAGCATAAGTTAAATTGCACTGGCTGGGAATCTGACCCAGATCTCTCGCATGGCAAGCGAGAATTCTACCATTGAACCACCAATGCTTAAACAACAAATTTTAGGGGAAAAAATTTCAAAATGGCGGCCTATGGACATTTTGAACAACTGAAAAGCTCCAAAAAGGACAATTCTATTGAAGCAAAAGTTAATTTGCACTGGCTGGGAATCGGACCCAGAACTCTCGCATGGGAAAAGAGAATTCTACCCTTGAACCACCAATGCTCATATGACAAAATTTAGTGCAAGAGATTTCAAAATAGCTGCCTATGGACAATATGAACAACTGAAAAGCTCCAAAAATTACAATTCTATTGAAGCATAAGTTAAATTGCACTGGCTGGGAATCGGACCCAGATCTCTCGCATGGTAAGCGAGAATTCTACCATTGAACCACCAATGCTTAAACAACAAATTTTAGGGGAAAAAATTTCAAAATGGCGTTCTATGGACATTATGAAGAACTGAAAAGCTCCAAAAAGGACAATTCTATTGAAGCAAAAGTTAAATTGCACTTGTTGGGAATCGGACCCAGATCTCTCGCATGGCAAGCGAGAATTCTACCATTGAACCACCAATGCTTAAACAACAAATTTTAGGGGAAAAAATTTCAAAATGGCGGCCTATGGACATTATGAACAACTGAAAAGCTCCAAAAAGGACAATTCTATTGAAACAAAAGTTAATTTGCACTGGCTGGGAATCGGACCCAGAACTCTCGCATGGGAAAAGAGAATTCTACCCTTGAACCACCAATGCTCATATGACAAAATTTAGTGCAAGAGATTTTAAAATAGCTGCCTATGGACATTATGAAAAACTGAAAAGCTCCAAAAAGGACAATTCTATTGAAGCATAAGTTAAATTGCACTGGCTGGGAATCTGACCCAGATCTCTCGCATGGCAAGCGAGAATCTACCATTGAACCACCAATGCTTAAACAACAAATTTTAGGGGAAATTTTTTCAAAATGGCGGCCTATGGACATGATGAACAACTGAAAAGCTCCAAAAAGGACAAATCTATTGAAGCAAAAGTTAATTTGCACTGGCTGGGAATCGGACCCAGATCTCTCGCATGGCAAGCGAGAATTCTACCATTGAACCACCAATGCTCATACGACAAAATTTAGTGCAAGAAATTTCAAAATAGCTGCCTAAAGGCCACGATGAACAAATAAATAGCTCTTTTTAGAATTCTTGCAAATAAATAGCTCTTTTTAGAGCTATTTTTTTTAGAGTTATATATTTGGGATTGAAGCAAAAGCTAAATTGCACTGGCTGGGAATCGGACCCAGATCTCTCGCATGGCAAGCGAGAATTCTACCATTGAACCACCAATGCTCATACGACAAAATTTAGTGCAAGAAATTTCAAAATAGCTGCCTAAAGGCCACGATGAACAAATAAATAGCTCTTTTTAGAATTCTTGCAAATAAATAGCTCTTTTTAGAGCTATTTATTTTAGAGTTATATATTTGGGATTGAAGCAAAAGTTAATTTGCACTGGCTGGGAATCGGACCCAGAACTCTCGCATGGGAAAAGAGAATTCTACCCTTGAACCACCAATGCTCATATGACAAAATTTAGTGCAAGAGATTTCAAAATAGCTGCCTATGGACATTATGAACAACTGAAAAGCTCCAAAAAGGACAATTCTATTGAAGCATAAGTTAAATTGCACTGGCTGGGAATTGGACCCCGATCTCTCGCATGGCAAGCGAGAATTCTACCATTGAACCACCAATGCTTAAACAACAAATTTTAGGGGAAAAAATTTCAAAATGGCGGCCTATGGACATTATGAACAACTGAAAAGCTCCAAAAAGGACAATTCTATTGAAGCAAAAGTTAATTTGCACTGGCTGGGAATCGGACCCAGAACTCTCGCATGGGAAAAGAGAATTCTACCCTTGAACCACCAATGCTCATATGACAAAATTTAGTGCAAGAGATTTCAAAATAGCTGCCTATGGACATTATGAAAAACTGAAAAGCTCCAAAAAGGACAATTCTATTGAAGCATAAGTTAAATTGCACTGGCTGGGAATCGGACCCAGATCTCTCGCATGGCAAGCGAGAATTCTACCATTGAACCACCAATGCTTAAACAACAAATTTTAGGGGAAATTTTTTCAAAATGGCGGCCTATGGACATGATGAACAACTGAAAAGCTCCAAAAAGGACAAATCTATTGAAGCAAAAGTTAATTTGCACTGGCTGGGAATCGGACCCAGATCTCTCACATGGCAAGCGAGAATTCTACCATTGAACCACCAATGCTCATACGACAAAATTTAGTGCAAGAAATTTCAAAATAGCTGCCTAAAGGCCACGATGAACAAATTAATAGCTCTTTTTAGAATTCTTGCAAATAAATAGCTCTTTTTAGAGCTATTTTTTTTAGAGTTATATATTTGGGATTGAAGCAAAAGCTAAATTGCACTGGCTGGGAATCGGACCCAGATCTCTCGCATGGCAAGCGAGAATTCTACCATTGAACCACCAATGCTCATACGACAAAATTTAGTGCAAGAAATTTCAAAATAGCTGCCTAAAGGCCACGATGAACAAATAAATAGCTCTTTTTAGAATTCTTGCAAATAAATAGCTCTTTTTAGAGCTATTTTTTTTAGAGTTATATATTTGGGATTGAAGCAAAAGCTAAATTGCACTGGCTGGGAATCGGACCCAGATCTCTCGCATGGCAAGCGAGAATTCTACCATTGAACCACCAATGCTCATACGACAAAATTTAGTGCAAGAAATTTCAAAATAGCTGCCTAAAGGCCACGATGAACAAATAAATAGCTCTTTTTAGAATTCTTGCAAATAAATAGCTCTTTTTAGAGCTATTTTTTTTAGAGTTATATATTTGGGATTGAAGCATAAGTTAAATTGCACTGGCTGGGAATCGGACCCAGATCTCTCGCATGGCAAGCGAGAATTCTACCATTGAACCACCAATGCTTAAACAACAAATTTTAGGGGAAAAAATTTCAAAATGGCGGCCTATGGACATTATGAACAACTGAAAAGCTCCAAAAAGGACAATTCTATTGAAGCAAAAGTTAATTTGCACTGGCTGGGAATCGGACCCAGAACTCTCGCATGGGAAAAGAGAATTCTACCCTTGAACCACCAATGCTCATATGACAAAATTTAGTGCAAGAGATTTCAAAATAGCTGCCTATGGACATTATGAACAACTGAAAAGCTCCAAAAAGGACAATTCTATTGAAGCATAAGTTAAATTGCACTGGCTGGGAATCGGACCCAGATCTCTCGCATGGCAAGCGAGAATTCTACCATTGAACCACCAATGCTTAAACAACAAATTTTAGGGGAAAAAATTTCAAAATGGCGTTCTATGGACATTATGAAGAACTGAAAAGCTCCAAAAAGGACAATTCTATTGAAGCAAAAGTTAATTTGCACTGGCTGGGAATCGGACCCAGATCTCTCGCATGGCAAGCGAGAATTCTACCATTGAACCACCAATGCTCATACCACAAAATTTAGTGCAAGAAATTTCAAAATAGCTGCCTAAAGGCCACGATGAACAAATAAATAGCTCTTTTTAGAATTCTTGCAAATAAATAGCTCTTTTTAGAGCTATTTATTTTAGAGCTATATATTTGGGATTGAAGCAAAAGTTAATTTGCACTGGCTGGGAATCGGACCCAGAACTCTCGCATGGGAAAAGAGAATTCTACCCTTGAACCACCAATGCTCATATGACAAAATTTAGTGCAAGAGATTTTAAAATAGCTGCCTATGGACATTATGAAAAACTGAAAAGCTCCAAAAAGGACAATTCTATTGAAGCATAAGTTAAATTGCACTGGCTGGGAATCTGACCCAGATCTCTCGCATGGCAAGCGAGAATTCTACCATTGAACCACCAATGCTTAAACAACAAATTTTAGGGGAAAAAATTTCAAAATGGCGGCCTATGGACATTTTGAACAACTGAAAAGCTCCAAAAAGGACAATTCTATTGAAGCAAAAGTTAATTTGCACTGGCTGGGAATCGGACCCAGAACTCTCGCATGGGAAAAGAGAATTCTACCCTTGAACCACCAATGCTCATATGACAAAATTTAGTGCAAGAGATTTCAAAATAGCTGCCTATGGACAATATGAACAACTGAAAAGCTCCAAAAAGGACAATTCTATTGAAGCATAAGTTAAATTGCACTGGCTGGGAATCGGACCCAGATCTCTCGCATGGTAAGCGAGAATTCTACCATTGAACCACCAATGCTTAAACAACAAATTTTAGGGGAAAAAATTTCAAAATGGCGTTCTATGGACATTATGAAGAACTGAAAAGCTCCAAAAAGGACAATTCTATTGAAGCAAAAGTTAAATTGCACTTGTTGGGAATCGGACCCAGATCTCTCGCATGGCAAGCGAGAATTCTACCATTGAACCACCAATGCTTAAACAACAAATTTTAGGGGAAATTTTTTCAAAATGGCGGCCTATGGACATGATGAACAACTGAAAAGCTCCAAAAAGGACAAATCTATTGAAGCAAAAGTTAATTTGCACTGGCTGGGAATCGGACCCAGATCTCTCGCATGGCAAGCGAGAATTCTACCATTGAACCACCAATGCTCATACGACAAAATTTAGTGCAAGAAATTTCAAAATAGCTGCCTAAAGGCCACGATGAACAAATAAATAGCTCTTTTTAGAATTCTTGCAAATAAATAGCTCTTTTTAGAGCTATTTTTTTTAGAGTTATATATTTGGGATTGAAGCAAAAGCTAAATTGCACTGGCTGGGAATCAGACCCAGATCTCTCGCATGGCAAGCGAGAATTCTACCATTGAACCACCAATGCTCATACGACAAAATTTAGTGCAAGAAATTTCAAAATAGTTGCCTAAAGGCCACGATGAACAAATAAATAGCTCTTTTTAGAATTCTTGCAAATAAATAGCTCTTTTTAGAGCTATTTTTTTCAGAGTTATATATCTGGGATTGAAGCAAAAGCTAAATTGCACTGGCTGGGAATCGGACCCAGATCTCTCGCATGGCAAGCAAGAATTCTACCATTGAACCACCAATGCTCATACGACAAAATTTAGTGCAAGAAATTTCAAAATAGCTGCCTAAAGGCCACGATGAACAAATAAATAGCTCTTTTTAGAATTCTTACAAATAAATAGCTCTTTTTAGAGCTATTTATTTTAGAGCTATATATTTGGGATTGAAGCAAAAGTTAATTTGCACTGGCTGGGAATCGGACCCAGAACTCTCGCATGGGAAAAGAGAATTCTACCCTTGAACCACCAATGCTCATATGACAAAATTTAGTGCAAGAGATTTCAAAATAGCTGCCTATGGACATTATGAACAACTGAAAAGCTCCAAAAAGGACAATTCTATTGAAGCATAAGTTAAATTGCACTGGCTGGGAATCGGACCCAGATCTCTCGCATGGCAAGCGAGAATTCTACCATTAAACCACCAATGCTTAAACAACAAATTTTAGGGGAAAAAATTTCAAAATGGCGGCCTATGGACATTATGAACAACTGAAAAGCTCCAAAAAGGACAATTCTATTGAAACAAAAGTTAATTTGCACTGGCTGGGAATCGGACCCAGAACTCTCGCATGGGAAAAGAGAATTCTACCCTTAAACCACCAATGCTCATATGACAAAATTTAGTGCAAGAGATTTTAAAATAGCTGCCTATGGACATTATGAAAAACTGAAAAGCTCCAAAAAGGACAATTCTATTGAAGCATAAGTTAAATTGCACTGGCTGGGAATCTGACCCAGATCTCTCGCATGGCAAGCGAGAATCTACCATTGAACCACCAATGCTTAAACAACAAATTTTAGGGGAAATTTTTTCAAAATGGCGGCCTATGGACATGATGAACAACTGAAAAGCTCCAAAAAGGACAAATCTATTGAAGCAAAAGTTAATTTGCACTGGCTGGGAATCGGACCCAGATCTCTCGCATGGCAAGCGAGAATTCTACCATTGAACCACCAATGCTCATACGACAAAATTTAGTGCAAGAAATTTCAAAATAGCTGCCTAAAGGCCACGATGAACAAATAAATAGCTCTTTTTAGAATTCTTGCAAATAAATAGCTCTTTTTAGAGCTATTTTTTTTAGAGTTATATATTTGGGATTGAAGCAAAAGCTAAATTGCACTGGCTGGGAATCGGACCCAGATCTCTCGCATGGCAAGCGAGAATTCTACCATTGAACCACCAATGCTCATACGACAAAATTTAGTGCAAGAAATTTCAAAATAGCTGCCTAAAGGCCACGATGAACAAATAAATAGCTCTTTTTAGAATTCTTGCAAATAAATAGCTCTTTTTAGAGCTATTTATTTTAGAGTTATATATTTGGGATTGAAGCAAAAGTTAATTTGCACTGGCTGGGAATCGGACCCAGAACTCTCGCATGGGAAAAGAGAATTCTACCCTTGAACCACCAATGCTCATATGACAAAATTTAGTGCAAGAGATTTCAAAATAGCTGCCTATGGACATTATGAACAACTGAAAAGCTCCAAAAAGGACAATTCTATTGAAGCATAAGTTAAATTGCACTGGCTGGGAATTGGACCCCGATCTCTCGCATGGCAAGCGAGAATTCTACCATTGAACCACCAATGCTTAAACAACAAATTTTAGGGGAAAAAATTTCAAAATGGCGGCCTATGGACATTATGAACAACTGAAAAGCTCCAAAAAGGACAATTCTATTGAAGCAAAAGTTAATTTGCACTGGCTGGGAATCGGACCCAGAACTCTCGCATGGGAAAAGAGAATTCTACCCTTGAACCACCAATGCTCATATGACAAAATTTAGTGCAAGAGATTTCAAAATAGCTGCCTATGGACATTATGAAAAACTGAAAAGCTCCAAAAAGGACAATTCTATTGAAGCATAAGTTAAATTGCACTGGCTGGGAATCGGACCCAGATCTCTCGCATGGCAAGCGAGAATTCTACCATTGAACCACCAATGCTTAAACAACAAATTTTAGGGGAAAAAATTTCAAAATGGCGTTCTATGGACATTATGAAGAACTGAAAAGCTCCAAAAAGGACAATTCTATTGAAACAAAAGTTAATTTGCACTGGCTGGGAATCGGACCCAGAACTCTCGCATGGGAAAAGAGAATTCTACCCTTGAACCACCAATGCTCATATGACAAAATTTAGTGCAAGAGATTTCAAAATAGCTGCCTATGGACATTATGAACAACTGAAAAGCTCTAAAAAGGACAATTCTATTGAAGCATAAGTTAAATTGCACTGGCTGGGAATCGGACCCAGATCTCTCGCATGGCAAGCGAGAATTCTACCATTGAACCACCAATGCTTAAACAACAAATTTTAGGGGAAAAAATTTAGAAATGGCGGCCTATGGACATTATGAACAACTGAAAAGCTCCAAAAAGGACAATTCTATTGAAACAAAAGTTAATTTGCACTGGCTGGGAATCGGACCCAGAACTCTCGCATGGGAAAAGAGAATTCTACCCTTGAACCACCAATGCTCATATGACAAAATTTAGTGCAAGAGATTTCAAAATAGCTGCCTATGGACATTATAAACAACTGAAAAGCTCCAAAAAGGACAATTCTATTGAAGCATAAGTTAAATTGCACTGGCTGGGAATCGGACCCAGATCTCTCGCATGGCAAGCGAGAATTCTACCATTGAACCACCAATGCTTAAACAACAAATTTTAGGGGAAAAAATTTAGAAATGGCGGCCTATGGACATTATGAACAACTGAAAAGCTCCAAAAAGGACAATTCTATTGAAGCAAAAGTTAATTTGCACTGGCTGGGAATCGGACCCAGAACTCTCGCATGGGAAAAGAGAATTCTACCCTTGAACCACCAATGCTCATATGACAAAATTTAGTGCAAGAGATTTCAAAATAGCTGCCTATGGACATTATGAACAACTGAAAAGCTCCAAAAAGGACAATTCTATTGAAACAAAAGTTAATTTGCATTGGCTGGGAATCGGACCCAGAACTCTCGCATGGCAAGCGAGAATTCTACCATTGAACCACCAATGCTTAAACAACAAATTTTAAGGGAAAAAATTTCAAAATGGCGTTCTATGGACATTATGAAGAACTGAAAAGCTCCAAAAAGGACAATTCTATTGAAGCAAAAGTTAAATTGCACTTGTTGGGAATCGGACCCAGATCTCTCGCATGGCAAGCGAGAATTCTACCATTGAACCACCAATGCTTAAACAACAAATTTTAGGGGAAAAAATTTCAAAATGGCGGCCTATGGACATTATGAACAACTGAAAAGCTCCAAAAAGGACAATTCTATTGAAACAAAAGTTAATTTGCACTGGCTGGGAATCGGACCCAGAACTCTCGCATGGGAAAAGAGAATTCTACCCTTGAACCACCAATGCTCATATGACAAAATTTAGTGCAAGAGATTTTAAAATAGCTGCCTATGGACATTATGAAAAACTGAAAAGCTCCAAAAAGGACAATTCTATTGAAGCATAAGTTAAATTGCACTGGCTGGGAATCTGACCCAGATCTCTCGCATGGCAAGCGAGAATTCTACCATTGAACCACCAATGCTTAAACAACAAATTTTAGGGGAAAATTTTTTCAAAATGGCGGCCTATGGACATGATGAACAACTGAAAAGCTCCAAAAAGGACAAATCTATTGAAGCAAAAGTTAATTTGCACTGGCTGGGAATCGGACCCAGATCTCTCGCATGGCAAGCGAGAATTCTACCATTGAACCACCAATGCTCATACGACAAAATTTAGTGCAAGAAATTTCAAAATAGCTGCCTATAGGCCACGATGAACAAATAAATAGCTCTTTTTAGAATTCTTGCAAATAAATAGCTCTTTTTAGAGCTATTTTTTTTAGAGTTATATATTTGGGATTGAAGCAAAAGCTAAATTGCACTGGCTGGGAATCGGACCCAGATCTCTCGCATGGCAAGCGAGAATTCTACCATTGAACCACCAATGCTCATACGACAAAATTTAGTGCAAGAAATTTCAAAATAGCTGCCTAAAGGCCACGATGAACAAATAAATAGCTCTTTTTAGAATTCTTGCAAATAAATAGCTCTTTTTAGAGCTATTTTTTTTAGAGTTATATATTTGGGATTGAAGCAAAAGCTAAATTGCACTGGCTGGGAATCGGACCCAGATCTCTCGCATGGCAAGCGAGAATTCTACCATTGAACCACCAATGCTCATACGACAAAATTTAGTGCAAGAAATTTCAAAATAGCTGCCTAAAGGCCACGATGAACAAATAAATAGCTCTTTTTAGAATTCTTGCAAATAAATAGCTCTTTTTAGAGCTATTTATTTTAGAGCTATATATTTGGGATTGAAGCAAAAGTTAATTTGCACTGGCTGGGAATCGGATCCAGAACTCTCGCATGGGAAAAGAGAATTCTACCCTTGAACCACCAATGCTCATATGACAAAATTTAGTGCAAGAGATTTTAAAATAGCTGCCTATGGACATTATGAAAAACTGAAAAGCTCCAAAAAGGACAATTCTATTGAAGCATAAGTTAAATTGCACTGGCTGGGAATCTGACCCAGATCTCTCGCATGGCAAGCGAGAATTCTACCATTGAACCACCAATGCTCATACAACAAAATTTAGTGCAAGAAATTTCAAAATAGCTGCCTAAAGGCCACGATGAACAAATAAATAGCTCTTTTTAGAATTCTTGCAAATAAATAGCTCTTTTTAGAGCTATTTTTTTTAGAGTTATATATTTGGGATTGAAGCAAAAGCTAAATTGCACTGGCTGGGAATCGGACCCAGATCTCTCGCATGGCAAGCGAGAATTCTACCATTGAACCACCAATGCTCATACGACAAAATTTAGTGCAAGAAATTTCAAAATAGCTGCCTAAAGGCCACGATGAACAAATAAATAGCTCTTTTTAGAATTCTTGCAAATAAATAGCTCTTTTTAGAGCTATTTTTTTTAGAGTTATATATTTGGGATTGAAGCAAAAGTTAAATTGCACTGGCTGGGAATCGGACCCAGATCTCTCGCATGGCAAGCGAGAATTCTACCATTGAACCACCAATGCTTAAACAACAAATTTTAGGGGAAAAAATTTAGAAATGGCGGCCTATGGACATTATGAACAACTGAAAAGCTCCAAAAAGGACAATTCTATTGAAGCAAAAGTTAATTTGCACTGGCTGGGAATCGGACCCAGAACTCTCGCATGGGAAAAGAGAATTCTACCCTTGAACCACCAATGCTCATATGACAAAATTTAGTGCAAGAGATTTCAAAATAGCTGCCTATGGACATTATGAACAACTGAAAAGCTCCAAAAAGGACAATTCTATTGAAACAAAAGTTAATTTGCACTGGCTGGGAATCGGACCCAGAACTCTCGCATGGCAAGCGAGAATTCTACCATTGAACCACCAATGCTTAAACAAAAAATTTTAGGGGAAAAAATTTCAAAATGGCGTTCTATGGACATTATGAAGAACTGAAAAGCTCCAAAAAGGACAATTCTATTGAAGCAAAAGTTAAATTGCACTTGTTGGGAATCGGACCCAGATCTCTCGCATGGCAAGCGAGAATTCTACCATTGAACCACCAATGCTTAAAC
Source organism: Pungitius pungitius (assembly GCF_949316345.1). Lineage (NCBI taxonomy): Eukaryota > Metazoa > Chordata > Actinopteri > Perciformes > Gasterosteidae > Pungitius > Pungitius pungitius. Next base: position 18,016,042 of record NC_084917.1, on the reverse strand, counting down.
AACAAATTTTAGGGGAAAAAATTTCAAAATGGCGGCCTATGGACATTATGAACAACTGAAAAGCTCCAAAAAGGACAATTCTATTGAAACAAAAGTTAATTTGCACTGGCTGGGAATCGGACCCAGAACTCTCGCATGGGAAAAGAGAATTCTACCCTTGAACCACCAATGCTCATATGACAAAATTTAGTGCAAGAGATTTTAAAATAGCTGCCTATGGACATTATGAAAAACTGAAAAGCTCCAAAAAGGACAATTCTATTGAAGCATAAGTTAAATTGCACTGGCTGGGAATCTGACCCAGATCTCTCGCATGGCAAGCGAGAATTCTACCATTGAACCACCAATGCTTAAACAACAAATTTTAGGGGAAAATTTTTTCAAAATGGCGGCCTATGGACATGATGAACAACTGAAAAGCTCCAAAAAGGACAAATCTATTGAAGCAAAAGTTAATTTGCACTGGCTGGGAATCGGACCCAGATCTCTCGCATGGCAAGCGAGAATTCTACCATTGAACCACCAATGCTCATACGACAAAATTTAGTGCAAGAAATTTCAAAATAGCTGCCTAAAGGCCACGATGAACAAATAAATAGCTTTTTTTAGAATTCTTGCAAATAAATAGCTCTTTTTAGAGCTATTTTTTTTAGAGTTATATATTTGGGATTGAAGCAAAAGCTAAATTGCACTGGCTGGGAATCGGACCCAGATATCTCGCATGGCAAGCGAGAATTCTACCATTGAACCACCAATGCTCATACGACTAAATTTAGTGCAAGAAATTTCAAAATAGCTGCCTAAAGGCCACGATGAACAAATAAATAGCTCTTTTTAGAATTCTTGCAAATAAATAGCTCTTTTTAGAGCTATTTTTTTTAGAGTTATATATTTGGGATTGAAGCAAAAGTTAAATTGCACTGGCTGGGAATCGGACCCAGATCTCTCGCATGGCAAGCGAGAATTCTACCATGGAACCACCAATGCTTAAACAACAAATTTTAGGGGAAAAAATTTCAAAATTGCGGCCTATGGACATTTTGAACAACTGAAAAGCTCCAAAAAGGACAATTCTATTGAAGCAAAAGTTAATTTGCACTGGCTGGGAATCGGACCCAGAACTCTCGCATGGGAAAAGAGAATTCTACACTTGAACCACCAATGCTCATATGACAAAATTTAGTGCAAGAGATTTCAAAATAGCTGCCTATGGACATTATGAAAAACTGAAAAGCTCCAAAAAGGACAATTCTATTGAAGCATAAGTTAAATTGCACTGGCTGGGAATTGGACCCAGAACTCTCGCATGGGAAAAGAGAATTATACCCTTGAACCACCAATGCTCATATGACAAAATTTAGTGCAAGAGATTTCAAAATAGCTGCCTATGGACATTATAAACAACTGAAAAGCTCCAAAAAGGACAATTCTATTGAAGCATAAGTTAAATTGCACTGGCTGGGAATCGGACCCAGATCTCTCGCATGGCAAGCGAGAATTCTACCATTGAACCACCAATGCTCATACGACAAAATCTAGTGCAAGAAATTTCAAAATAGCTGCCTAAAGGCCACGATGAACAAATAAATAGCTCTTTTTAGAATTCTTGCAAATAAATAGCTCTTTTTAGAGCTATTTTTTTTAGGGTTATATATTTGGGATTGAAGCAAAAGCTAAATTGCACTGGCTGGGAATCGGACCCAGATCTCTCGCATGGCAAGCGAGAATTCTACCATTGAACCACCAATGCTCATACGACAAAATTTAGTGCAAGAAATTTCAAAATAGCTGCCTATGGACATTATGAAAAACTGAAAAGCTCCAAAAAGGACAATTCTATTGAAGCAAAAGTTAATTTGCACTGGCTGGGAATCGGACCCAGAACTCTCGCATGGGAAAAGAGAATTCTACCCTTGAACCACCAATGCTCATATGACAAAATTTAGTGCAAGAGATTTCAAAATAGCTGCCTATGGACATTATGAAAAACTGAAAAGCTCCAAAAAGGACAATTCTATTGAAGCATAAGTTAAATTGCACTGGCTGGGAATTGGACCCAGAACTCTCGCATGGGAAAAGAGAATTCTACCCTTGAACCACCAATGCTCATATGACAAAATTTAGTGCAAGAGATTTTAAAATAGCTGCCTATGGACATTATGAAAAACTGAAAAGCTCCAAAAAGGACAATTCTATTGAAGCATAAGTTAAATTGCACTGGCTGGGAATCTGACCCAGATCTCTCGCATGGCAAGCGAGAATTCTACCATTGAACCACCAATGCTCATACGACAAAATTTAGTGCAAGAAATTTCAAAATAGCTGCCTAAAGGCCACGATGAACAAATAAATAGCTCTTTTTAGAATTCTTGCAAATAAATAGCTCTTTTTAGAGCTATTTTTTTTAGAGTTATATATTTGGGATTGAAGCAAAAGCTAAATTGCACTGGCTGGGAATCGGACCCAGATCTCTCGCATGGCAAGCGAGAATTCTACCATTGAACCACCAATGCTCATACGACAAAATTTAGTGCAAGAAATTTCAAAATAGCTGCCTAAAGGCCACGATGAACAAATAAATAGCTCTTTTTAGAATTCTTGCAAATAAATAGCTCTTTTTAGAGCTATTTTTTTAGAGTTATATATTTGGGATTGAAGCAAAAGCTAAATTGCACTGGCTGGGAATCGGACCCAGATCTCTCGCATGGCAAGCGAGAATTCTACCATTGAACCACCAATGCTCATATGACAAAATTTAGTGCAAGAAATTTCAAAATAGCTGCCTAAAGGCCACGATGAACAAATAAATAGCTCTTTTTAGAATTCTTACAAATAAATAGCTCTTTTTAGAGCTATTTATTTTAGAGCTATATATTTGGGATTGAAGCAAAAGTTAATTTGCACTGGCTGGGAATCGGACCCAGAACTCTCGCATGGGAAAAGAGAATTCTACCCTTGAACCACCAATGCTCATATGACAAAATTTAGTGCAAGAGATTTCAAAATAGCTGCCTATGGACATTATGAACAACTGAAAAGCTCCAAAAAGGACAATTCTATTGAAGCATAAGTTAAATTGCACTGGCTGGGAATCGGACCCAGATCTCTCGCATGGCAAGCGAGAATTCTACCATTGAACCACCAATGCTTAAACAACAAATTTTAGGGGAAAATTTTTTCAAAATGGCGGCCTATGGACATGATGAACAACTGAAAAGCTCCAAAAAGGACAAATCTATTGAAGCAAAAGTTAATTTGCACTGGCTGGGAATCGGACCCAGATCTCTCGCATGGCAAGCGAGAATTCTACCATTGAACCACCAATGCTCATACGACAAAATTTAGTGCAAGAAATTTCAAAATAGCTGCCTAAAGGCCACGATGAACAAATAAATAGCTTTTTTTAGAATTCTTGCAAATAAATAGCTCTTTTTAGAGCTATTTTTTTTAGAGTTATATATTTGGGATTGAAGCAAAAGCTAAATTGCACTGGCTGGGAATCGGACCCAGATCTCTCGCATGGCAAGCGAGAATTCTACCATTGAACCACCAATGCTCATACGACTAAATTTAGTGCAAGAAATTTCAAAATAGCTGCCTAAAGGCCACGATGAACAAATAAATAGCTCTTTTTAGAATTCTTGCAAATAAATAGCTCTTTTTAGAGCTATTTTTTTTAGAGTTATATATTTGGGATTGAAGCAAAAGTTAAATTGCACTGGCTGGGAATCGGACCCAGATCTCTCGCATGGCAAGCGAGAATTCTACCATGGAACCACCAATGCTTAAACAACAAATTTTAGGGGAAAAAATTTCAAAATTGCGGCCTATGGACATTTTGAACAACTGAAAAGCTCCAAAAAGGACAATTCTATTGAAGCAAAAGTTAATTTGCACTGGCTGGGAATCGGACCCAGAACTCTCGCATGGGAAAAGAGAATTCTACACTTGAACCACCAATGCTCATATGACAAAATTTAGTGCAAGAGATTTCAAAATAGCTGCCTATGGACATTATGAAAAACTGAAAAGCTCCAAAAAGGACAATTCTATTGAAGCATAAGTTAAATTGCACTGGCTGGGAATTGGACCCAGAACTCTCGCATGGGAAAAGAGAATTCTACCCTTGAACCACCAATGCTCATATGACAAAATTTAGTGCAAGAGATTTCAAAATAGCTGCCTATGGACATTATAAACAACTGAAAAGCTCCAAAAAGGACAATTCTATTGAAGCATAAGTTAAATTGCACTGGCTGGGAATCGGACCCAGATCTCTCGCATGGCAAGCGAGAATTCTACCATTGAACCACCAATGCTCATACGACAAAATCTAGTGCAAGAAATTTCAAAATAGCTGCCTAAAGGCCACGATGAACAAATAAATAGCTCTTTTTAGAATTCTTGCAAATAAATAGCTCTTTTTAGAGCTATTTTTTTTAGGGTTATATATTTGGGATTGAAGCAAAAGCTAAATTGCACTGGCTGGGAATCGGACCCAGATCTCTCGCATGGCAAGCGAGAATTCTACCATTGAACCACCAATGCTCATACGACAAAATTTAGTGCAAGAAATTTCAAAATAGCTGCCTATGGACATTATGAAAAACTGAAAAGCTCCAAAAAGGACAATTCTATTGAAGCAAAAGTTAATTTGCACTGGCTGGGAATCGGACCCAGAACTCTCGCATGGGAAAAGAGAATTCTACCCTTGAACCACCAATGCTCATATGACAAAATTTAGTGCAAGAGATTTCAAAATAGCTGCCTATGGACATTATGAAAAACTGAAAAGCTCCAAAAAGGACAATTCTATTGAAGCATAAGTTAAATTGCACTGGCTGGGAATTGGACCCAGAACTCTCGCATGGGAAAAGAGAATTCTACCCTTGAACCACCAATGCTCATATGACAAAATTTAGTGCAAGAGATTTTAAAATAGCTGCCTATGGACATTATGAAAAACTGAAAAGCTCCAAAAAGGACAATTCTATTGAAGCATAAGTTAAATTGCACTGGCTGGGAATCTGACCCAGATCTCTCGCATGGCAAGCGAGAATTCTACCATTGAACCACCAATGCTCATACGACAAAATTTAGTGCAAGAAATTTCAAAATAGCTGCCTAAAGGCCACGATGAACAAATAAATAGCTCTTTTTAGAATTCTTGCAAATAAATAGCTCTTTTTAGAGCTATTTTTTTTAGAGTTATATATTTGGGATTGAAGCAAAAGCTAAATTGCACTGGCTGGGAATCGGACCCAGATCTCTCGCATGGCAAGCGAGAATTCTACCATTGAACCACCAATGCTCATACGACAAAATTTAGTGCAAGAAATTTCAAAATAGCTGCCTAAAGGCCACGATGAACAAATAAATAGCTCTTTTTAGAATTCTTGCAAATAAATAGCTCTTTTTAGAGCTATTTTTTTAGAGTTATATATTTGGGATTGAAGCAAAAGCTAAATTGCACTGGCTGGGAATCGGACCCAGATCTCTCGCATGGCAAGCGAGAATTCTACCATTGAACCACCAATGCTCATATGACAAAATTTAGTGCAAGAAATTTCAAAATAGCTGCCTAAAGGCCACGATGAACAAATAAATAGCTCTTTTTAGAATTCTTACAAATAAATAGCTCTTTTTAGAGCTATTTATTTTAGAGCTATATATTTGGGATTGAAGCAAAAGTTAATTTGCACTGGCTGGGAATCGGACCCAGAACTCTCGCATGGGAAAAGAGAATTCTACCCTTGAACCACCAATGCTCATATGACAAAATTTAGTGCAAGAGATTTCAAAATAGCTGCCTATGGACATTATGAACAACTGAAAAGCTCCAAAAAGGACAATTCTATTGAAGCATAAGTTAAATTGCACTGGCTGGGAATCGGACCCAGATCTCTCGCATGGCAAGCGAGAATTCTACCATTGAACCACCAATGCTTAAACAACAAATTTTAGGGGAAAAAATTTAGAAATGGCGGCCTATGGACATTATGAACAACTGAAAAGCTCCAAAAAGGACAATTCTATTGAAGCAAAAGTTAATTTGCACTGGCTGGGAATCGGACCCAGAACTCTCGCATGGGAAAAGAGAATTCTACCCTTGAACCACCAATGCTCATATGACAAAATTTAGTGCAAGAGATTTCAAAATAGCTGCCTATGGACATTATGAAAAACTGAAAAGCTCCAAAAAGGACAATTCTATTGAAGCATAAGTTAAATTGCACTGGCTGGGAATCGGACCCAGATCTCTCGCATGGCAAGCGAGAATTCTACCATTGAACCACCAATGCTTAAACAACAAATTTTAGGGGAAAAAATTTTAAAATGGCGGCCTATGGACATTATGAACAACTGAAAAGCTCCAAAAAGGACAAATCTATTGAAGCAAAAGTTAAATTGCACTGGCTGGGAATCGGACCCAGATCTCTCGCATGGCAAGCGAGAATTCTACCATTGAACCACCAATGCTCATACGACAAAATTTAGTGCAAGAAATTTCAAAATAGCTGCCTAAAGGCCACGATGAACAAATAAATAGCTTTTTTTAGAATTCTTGCAAATAAATAGCTCTTTTTAGAGCTATTTTTTTTAGAGTTATATATTTGGGATTGAAGCAAAAGCTAAATTGCACTGGCTGGGAATCGGACCCAGATCTCTCGCATGGCAAGCGAGAATTCTACCATTGAACCACCAATGCTCATACGACAAAATTTAGTGCAAGAAATTTCAAAATAGCTGCCTAAAGGCCACGATGAACAAATAAATAGCTCTTTTTAGAATTCTTGCAAATAAATAGCTCTTTTTAGAGCTATTTTTTTTAGAGTTATATATTTGGGATTGAAGCAAAAGCTAAATTGCACTGGCTGGGAATCGGACCCAGATCTCTCGCATGGCAAGCGAGAATTCTACCATTGAACCACCAATGCTCATACGACAAAATTTAGTGCAAGAAATTTCAAAATAGCTGCCTAAAGGCCACGATGAACAAATAAATAGCTCTTTTTAGAATTCTTACAAATAAATAGCTCTTTTTAGAGCTATTTATTTTAGAGCTATATATTTGGGATTGAAGCAAAAGTTAATTTGCACTGGCTGGGAATCGGACCCAGAACTCTCGCATGGGAAAAGAGAATTCTACCCTTGAACCACCAATGCTCATATGACAAAATTTAGTGCAAGAGATTTCAAAATAGCTGCCTATGGACATTATGAACAACTGAAAAGCTCCAAAAAGGACAATTCTATTGAAGCATAAGTTAAATTGCACTGGCTGGGAATCAGACCCAGATCTCTCGCATGGCAAGCGAGAATTCTACCATTGAACCACCAATGCTTAAACAACAAATTTTAGGGGAAAAAATTTAGAAATGGCGGCCTATGGACATTATGAACAACTGAAAAGCTCCAAAAAGGACAATTCTATTGAAGCAAAAGTTAATTTGCACTGGCTGGGAATCGGACCCAGAACTCTCGCATGGGAAAAGAGAATTCTACCCTTGAACCACCAATGCTCATATGACAAAATTTAGTGCAAGAGATTTCAAAATAGCTGCCTATGGACATTATGAAAAACTGAAAAGCTCCAAAAAGGACAATTCTATTGAAGCATAAGTTATATTGCACTGGCTGGGAATCGGACCCAGATCTCTCGCATGGCAAGCGAGAATTCTACCATTGAACCACCAATGGTCATACGACAAAATTTAGTGCAAGAAATTTCAAAATAGCTGCCTAAAGGCCACGATGAACAAATAAATAGCTCTTTTTAGAATTCTTGCAAATAAATAGCTCTTTTTAGAGCTATTTTTTTAGAGTTATATATTTGGGATTGAAGCAAAAGCTAAATTGCACTGGCTGGGAATCGGACCCAGATCTCTCCCTAAAGGCCACGATGAACAAATAAATAGCTCTTTTTAGAATTCTTGCAAATAAATAGCTCTTTTTAGAGCTATTTTTTTTAGAGTTATATATTTGGGATTGAAGCAAAAGCCAAATTGCACTGGCTGGGAATCGGACCCAGATCTCTCGCATGGCAAGCGAGAATTCTACCATTGAACCACCAATGCTCATACGAAAAGAGAATTCTACCCTTGAACCACCAATGCTCATATGACAAAATTTAGTGCAAGAGATTTCAAAATAGCTGCCTATGGACATTATGAAAAACTGAAAAGCTCCAAAAAGGACAATTCTATTGAAGCATAAGTTATATTGCACTGGCTGGGAATCGGACCCAGATCTCTCGCATGGCAAGCGAGAATTCTACCATTGAACCACCAATGGTCATACGACAAAATTTAGTGCAAGAAATTTCAAAATAGCTGCCTAAAGGCCACGATGAACAAATAAATAGCTGCCTATGGACATTATGAAAAACTGAAAAGCTCCAAAAAGGACAATTCTATTGAAGCATAAGTTAAATTGCACTGGCTGGGAATCGGACCCAGATCTCTCGCATGGCAAGCGAGAATTCTACCATTGAACCACCAATGCTTAAACAACAAATTTTAGGGGAAAAAATTTCAAAATGGCGGCCTATGGACATTATGAACAACTGAAAAGCTCCAAAAAGGACAAATCTATTGAAGCAAAAGTTAAATTGCACTGGCTGGGAATCGGACCCAGATCTCTCGCATGGCAAGCGAGAATTCTACCATTGAACCACCAATGCTCATACGACAAAATTTAGTGCAAGAAATTTCAAAATAGCTGCCTAAAGGCCACGATGAACAAATAAATAGCTTTTTTTAGAATTCTTGCAAATAAATAGCTCTTTTTAGAGCTATTTTTTTTAGAGTTATATATTTGGGATTGAAGCAAAAGCTAAATTGCACTGGCTGGGAATCGGACCCAGATCTCTCGCATGGCAAGCGAGAATTCTACCATTGAACCACCAATGCTCATACGACTAAATTTAGTGCAAGAAATTTCAAAATAGCTGCCTAAAGGCCACGATGAACAAATAAATAGCTCTTTTTAGAATTCTTGCAAATAAATAGCTCTTTTTAGAGCTATTTTTTTTAGAGTTATATATTTGGGATTGAAGCAAAAGCTAAATTGCACTGGCTGGGAATCGGACCCAGATCTCTCGCATGGCAAGCGAGAATTCTACCATTGAACCACCAATGCTCATACGACAAAATTTAGTGCAAGAAATTTCAAAATAGCTGCCTAAAGGCCACGATGAACAAATAAATAGCTCTTTTTAGAATTCTTGCAAATAAATAGCTCTTTTTAGAGCTATTTTTTTTAGAGTTATATATTTGGGATTGAAGCAAAAGCTAAATTGCACTGGCTGGGAATCGGACCCAGATCTCTCGCATGGCAAGCGAGAATTCTACCATTGAACCACCAATGCTCATACGACAAAATTTAGTGCAAGAAATTTCAAAATAGCTGCCTAAAGGCCACGATGAACAAATAAATAGCTCTTTTTAGAATTCTTACAAATAAATAGCTCTTTTTAGAGCTATTTATTTTAGAGCTATATATTTGGGATTGAAGCAAAAGTTAATTTGCACTGGCTGGGAATCGGACCCAGAACTCTCGCATGGGAAAAGAGAATTCTACCCTTGAACCACCAATGCTCATATGACAAAATTTAGTGCAAGAGATTTCAAAATAGCTGCCTATGGACATTATGAACAACTGAAAAGCTCCAAAAAGGACAATTCTATTGAAGCATAAGTTAAATTGCACTGGCTGGGAATCGGACCCAGATCTCTCGCATGGCAAGCGAGAATTCTACCATTGAACCACCAATGCTTAAACAACAAATTTTAGGGGAAAAAATTTAGAAATGGCGGCCTATGGACATTATGAACAACTGAAAAGCTCCAAAAAGGACAATTCTATTGAAGCAAAAGTTAATTTGCACTGGCTGGGAATCGGACCCAGAACTCTCGCATGGGAAAAGAGAATTCTACCCTTGAACCACCAATGCTCATATGACAAAATTTAGTGCAAGAGATTTCAAAATAGCTGCCTATGGACATTATGAAAAACTGAAAAGCTCCAAAAAGGACAATTCTATTGAAGCATAAGTTAAATTGCACTGGCTGGGAATCGGACCCAGATCTCTCGCATGGCAAGCGAGAATTCTACCATTGAACCACCAATGCTTAAACAACAAATTTTAGGGGAAAAAATTTCAAAATGGCGGCCTATGGACATTATGAACAACTGAAAAGCTCCAAAAAGGACAAATCTATTGAAGCAAAAGTTAAATTGCACTGGCTGGGAATCGGACCCAGATCTCTCGCATGGCAAGCGAGAATTCTACCATTGAACCACCAATGCTCATACGACAAAATTTAGTGCAAGAAATTTCAAAATAGCTGCCTAAAGGCCACGATGAACAAATAAATAGCTTTTTTTAGAATTCTTGCAAATAAATAGCTCTTTTTAGAGCTATTTTTTTTAGAGTTATATATTTGGGATTGAAGCAAAAGCTAAATTGCACTGGCTGGGAATCGGACCCAGATCTCTCGCATGGCAAGCGAGAATTCTACCATTGAACCACCAATGCTCATACGACTAAATTTAGTGCAAGAAATTTCAAAATAGCTGCCTAAAGGCCACGATGAACAAATAAATAGCTCTTTTTAGAATTCTTGCAAATAAATAGCTCTTTTTAGAGCTATTTTTTTTAGAGTTATATATTTGGGATTGAAGCAAAAGTTAAATTGCACTGGCTGGGAATCGGACCCAGATCTCTCGCATGGCAAGCGAGAATTCTACCATGGAACCACCAATGCTTAAACAACAAATTTTAGGGGAAAAAATTTCAAAATGGCGGCCTATGGACATTTTGAACAACTGAAAAGCTCCAAAAAGGACAATTCTATTGAAGCAAAAGTTAATTTGCACTGGCTGGGAATCGGACCCAGAACTCTCGCATGGGAAAAGAGAATTCTACACTTGAACCACCAATGCTCATATGACAAAATTTAGTGCAAGAGATTTCAAAATAGCTGCCTATGGACATTATGAAAAACTGAAAAGCTCCAAAAAGGACAATTCTATTGAAGCATAAGTTAAATTGCACTGGCTGGGAATTGGACCCAGAACTCTCGCATGGGAAAAGAGAATTCTACCCTTGAACCACCAATGCTCATATGACAAAATTTAGTGCAAGAGATTTCAAAATAGCTGCCTATGGACATTATAAACAACTGAAAAGCTCCAAAAAGGACAATTCTATTGAAGCATAAGTTAAATTGCACTGGCTGGGAATCGGACCCAGATCTCTCGCATGGCAAGCGAGAATTCTACCATTGAACCACCAATGCTCATACGACAAAATCTAGTGCAAGAAATTTCAAAATAGCTGCCTAAAGGCCACGATGAACAAATAAATAGCTCTTTTTAGAATTCTTGCAAATAAATAGCTCTTTTTAGAGCTATTTTTTTTAGAGTTATATATTTGGGATTGAAGCAAAAGCTAAATTGCACTGGCTGGGAATCGGACCCAGATCTCTCGCATGGCAAGCGAGAATTCTACCATTGAACCACCAATGCTCATACGACAAAATTTAGTGCAAGAAATTTCAAAATAGCTGCCTATGGACATTATGAAAAACTGAAAAGCTCCAAAAAGGACAATTCTATTGAAGCAAAAGTTAATTTGCACTGGCTGGGAATCGGACCCAGAACTCTCGCATGGGAAAAGAGAATTCTACCCTTGAACCACCAATGCTCATATGACAAAATTTAGTGCAAGAGATTTCAAAATAGCTGCCTATGGACATTATGAAAAACTGAAAAGCTCCAAAAAGGACAATTCTATTGAAGCATAAGTTAAATTGCACTGGCTGGGAATTGGACCCAGAACTCTCGCATGGGAAAAGAGAATTCTACCCTTGAACCACCAATGCTCATATGACAAAATTTAGTGCAAGAGATTTTAAAATAGCTGCCTATGGACATTATGAAAAACTGAAAAGCTCCAAAAAGGACAATTCTATTGAAGCATAAGTTAAATTGCACTGGCTGGGAATCTGACCCAGATCTCTCGCATGGCAAGCGAGAATTCTACCATTGAACCACCAATGCTCATATGACAAAATTTAGTGCAAGAAATTTCAAAATAGCTGCCTAAAGGCCACGATGAACAAATAAATAGCTCTTTTTAGAATTCTTGCAAATAAATAGCTCTTTTTAGAGCTATTTTTTTTAGAGTTATATATTTGGGATTGAAGCAAAAGCTAAATTGCACTGGCTGGGAATCGGACCCAGATCTCTCGCATGGCAAGCGAGAATTCTACCATTGAACCACCAATGCTCATACGACAAAATTTAGTGCAAGAAATTTCAAAATAGCTGCCTAAAGGCCACGATGAACAAATAAATAGCTCTTTTTAGAATTCTTGCAAATAAATAGCTCTTTTTAGAGCTATTTTTTTAGAGTTATATATTTGGGATTGAAGCAAAAGCTAAATTGCACTGGCTGGGAATCGGACCCAGATCTCTCGCATGGCAAGCGAGAATTCTACCATTGAACCACCAATGCTCATATGACAAAATTTAGTGCAAGAAATTTCAAAATAGCTGCCTAAAGGCCACGATGAACAAATAAATAGCTCTTTTTAGAATTCTTACAAATAAATAGCTCTTTTTAGAGCTATTTATTTTAGAGCTATATATTTGGGATTGAAGCAAAAGTTAATTTGCACTGGCTGGGAATCGGACCCAGAACTCTCGCATGGGAAAAGAGAATTCTACCCTTGAACCACCAATGCTCATATGACAAAATTTAGTGCAAGAGATTTCAAAATAGCTGCCTATGGACATTATGAACAACTGAAAAGCTCCAAAAAGGACAATTCTATTGAAGCATAAGTTAAATTGCACTGGCTGGGAATCGGACCCAGATCTCTCGCATGGCAAGCGAGAATTCTACCATTGAACCACCAATGCTTAAACAACAAATTTTAGGGGAAAAAATTTAGAAATGGCGGCCTATGGACATTATGAACAACTGAAAAGCTCCAAAAAGGACAATTCTATTGAAGCAAAAGTTAATTTGCACTGGCTGGGAATCGGACCCAGAACTCTCGCATGGGAAAAGAGAATTCTACCCTTGAACCACCAATGCTCATATGACAAAATTTAGTGCAAGAGATTTCAAAATAGCTGCCTATGGACATTATGAAAAACTGAAAAGCTCCAAAAAGGACAATTCTATTGAAGCATAAGTTAAATTGCACTGGCTGGGAATCTGACCCAGATCTCTCGCATGGCAAGCGAGAATTCTACCATTGAACCACCAATGCTTAAACAACAAATTTTAGGGGAAAAAATTTCAAAATGGCGGCCTATGGACATTATGAACAACTGAAAAGCTCCAAAAAGGACAAATCTATTGAAGCAAAAGTTAAATTGCACTGGCTGGGAATCGGACCCAGATCTCTCGCATGGCAAGCGAGAATTCTACCATTGAACCACCAATGCTCATACGACAAAATTTAGTGCAAGAAATTTCAAAATAGCTGCCTAAAGGCCACGATGAACAAATAAATAGCTTTTTTTAGAATTCTTGCAAATAAATAGCTCTTTTTAGAGCTATTTTTTTTAGAGTTATATATTTGGGATTGAAGCAAAAGCTAAATTGCACTGGCTGGGAATCGGACCCAGATCTCTCGCATGGCAAGCGAGAATTCTACCATTGAACCACCAATGCTCATACGACTAAATTTAGTGCAAGAAATTTCAAAATAGCTGCCTAAAGGCCACGATGAACAAATAAATAGCTCTTTTTAGAATTCTTGCAAATAAATAGCTCTTTTTAGAGCTATTTTTTTTAGAGTTATATATTTGGGATTGAAGCAAAAGTTAAATTGCACTGGCTGGGAATCGGACCCAGATCTCTCGCATGGCAAGCGAGAATTCTACCATGGAACCACCAATGCTTAAACAACAAATTTTAGGGGAAAAAATTTCAAAATGGCGGCCTATGGACATTTTGAACAACTGAAAAGCTCCAAAAAGGACAATTCTATTGAAGCAAAAGTTAATTTGCACTGGCTGGGAATCGGACCCAGAACTCTCGCATGGGAAAAGAGAATTCTACCCTTGAACCACCAATGCTCATATGACAAAATTTAGTGCAAGAGATTTCAAAATAGCTGCCTATGGACATTATGAAAAACTGAAAAGCTCCAAAAAGGACAATTCTATTGAAGCATAAGTTAAATTGCACTGGCTGGGAATTGGACCCAGAACTCTCGCATGGGAAAAGAGAATTCTACCCTTGAACCACCAATGCTCATATGACAAAATTTAGTGCAAGAGATTTCAAAATAGCTGCCTATGGACATTATAAACAACTGAAAAGCTCCAAAAAGGACAATTCTATTGAAGCATAAGTTAAATTGCACTGGCTGGGAATCGGACCCAGATCTCTCGCATGGCAAGCGAGAATTCTACCATTGAACCACCAATGCTCATACGACAAAATCTAGTGCAAGAAATTTCAAAATAGCTGCCTAAAGGCCACGATGAACAAATAAATAGCTCTTTTTAGAATTCTTGCAAATAAATAGCTCTTTTTAGAGCTATTTTTTTTAGAGTTATATATTTGGGATTGAAGCAAAAGCTAAATTGCACTGGCTGGGAATCGGACCCAGATCTCTCGCATGGCAAGCGAGAATTCTACCATTGAACCACCAATGCTCATACGACAAAATTTAGTGCAAGAAATTTCAAAATAGCTGCCTATGGACATTATGAAAAACTGAAAAGCTCCAAAAAGGACAATTCTATTGAAGCAAAAGTTAATTTGCACTGGCTGGGAATCGGACCCAGAACTCTCGCATGGGAAAAGAGAATTCTACCCTTGAACCACCAATGCTCATATGACAAAATTTAGTGCAAGAGATTTCAAAATAGCTGCCTATGGACATTATGAAAAACTGAAAAGCTCCAAAAAGGACAATTCTATTGAAGCATAAGTTAAATTGCACTGGCTGGGAATTGGACCCAGAACTCTCGCATGGGAAAAAAGAATTCTACCCTTGAACCACCAATGCTCATATGACAAAATTTAGTGCAAGTGATTTCAAAATAGCTGCCTATGGACATTATAAACAACTGAAAAGCTCCAAAAAGGACAATTCTATTGAAGCATAAGTTAAATTGCACTGGCTGGGAATCGGACCCAGATCTCTCGCATGGCAAGCGAGAATTCTACCATTGAACCACCAATGCTTAAACAACAAATTTTAGGGGAAAAAATTTAGAAATGGCGGCCTATGGACATTATGAACAACTGAAAAGCTCCAAAAAGGACAATTCTATTGAAGCAAAAGTTAATTTGCACTGGCTGGGAATCGGACCCAGAACTCTCGCATGGGAAAAGAGAATTCTACCCTTGAACCACCAATGCTCATATGACAAAATTTAGTGCAAGAGATTTCAAAATAGCTGCCTATGGACATTATGAACAACTGAAAAGCTCCAAAAAGGACAATTCTATTGAAACAAAAGTTAATTTGCACTGGCTGGGAATCGGACCCAGAACTCTCGCATGGCAAGCGAGAATTCTACCATTGAACCACCAATGCTTAAACAACAAATTTTAGGGGAAAAAATTTCAAAATGGCGTTCTATGGACATTATGAAGAACTGAAAAGCTCCAAAAAGGACAATTCTATTGAAGCAAAAGTTAAATTGCACTTGTTGGGAATCGGACCCAGATCTCTCGCATGGCAAGCGAGAATTCTACCATTGAACCACCAATGCTTAAACAACAAATTTTAGGGGAAAAAATTTCAAAATGGCGGCCTATGGACATTATGAACAACTGAAAAGCTCCAAAAAGGACAATTCTATTGAAACAAAAGTTAATTTGCACTGGCTGGGAATCGGACCCAGATCTCTCGCATGGCAAGCGAGAATTCTACCATTGAACCACCAATGCTTAAACAACAAATTTTAGGGGAAAAAATTTCAAAATGGCGGCCTATGGACATTATGAACAACTGAAAAGCTCCAAAAAGGACAATTCTATTGAAACAAAAGTTAATTTGCACTGGCTGGGAATCGGACCCAGAACTCTCGCATGGGAAAAGAGAATTCTACCCTTGAACCACCAATGCTCATATGACAAAATTTATTGCAAGAGATTTTAAAATAGCTGCCTATGGACATTATGAAAAACTGAAAAGCTCCAAAAAGGACAATTCTATTGAAGCATAAGTTAAATTGCACTGGCTGGGAATCTGACCCAGATCTCTCGCATGGCAAGCGAGAATTCTACCATTGAACCACTAATGCTTAAACAACAAATTTTAGGGGAAATTTTTTCAAAATGGCGGCCTATGGACATGATGAACAACTGAAAAGCTCCAAAAAGGACAAATCTATTGAAGCAAAAGTTAAATTGCATTTGTTGGGAATCGGACCCAGATCTCTCGCATGGCAAGCGAGAATTCTACCATTGAACCACCAATGCTTAAACAACAAATTTTAGGGGAAAAAATTTCAAAATGGCGGCCTATGGACATTATGAACAACTGAAAAGCTCCAAAAAGGACAATTCTATTGAAACAAAAGTTAATTTGCACTGGCTGGGAATCGGACCCAGAACTCTCGCATGGGAAAAGAGAATTCTACCCTTGAACCACCAATGCTCATATGACAAAATTTAGTGCAAGAGATTTTAAAATAGCTGCCTATGGACATTATGAAAAACTGAAAAGCTCCAAAAAGGACAATTCTATTGAAGCATAAGTTAAATTGCACTGGCTGGGAATCTGACCCAGATCTCTCGCATGGCAAGCGAGAATTCTACCATTGAACCACCAATGCTTAAACAACAAATTTTAGGGGAAAAAATTTCAAAATGGCGGCCTATGGACATGATGAACAACTGAAAAGCTCCAAAAAGGACAAATCTATTGAAGCAAAAGTTAAATTGCACTGGCTGGGAATCGGACCCAGATCTCTCGCATGGCAAGCGAGAATTCTACCATTGAACCACCAATGCTCATACGACAAAATTTAGTGCAAGAAATTTCAAAATAGCTGCCTAAAGGCCACGATGAACAAATAAATAGCTCTTTTTAGAATTCTTGCAAATAAATAGCTCTTTTTAGAGCTATTTTTTTTAGAGTTATATATTTGGGATTGAAGCAAAAGCTAAATTGCACTGGCTGGGAATCGGACCCAGATCTCTCGCATGGCAAGCGAGAATTCTACCATTGAACCACCAATGCTCATACGACAAAATTTAGTGCAAGAAATTTCAAAATAGCTGCCTAAAGGCCACCATGAACAAATAAATAGCTCTTTTTAGAATTCTTGCAAATAAATAGCTCTTTTTAGAGCTATTTTTTTTAGAGTTATATATTTGGGATTGAAGCAAAAGTTAAATTGCACTGGCTGGGAATCGGACCCAGATCTCTCGCATGGCAAGCGAGAATTCTACCATGGAACCACCAATGCTTAAACAACAAATTTTAGGGGAAAAAATTTCAAAATGGCGGCCTATGGACATTATGAACAACTGAAAAGCTCCAAAAAGGACAATTCTATTGAAGCAAAAGTTAATTTGCACTGGCTGGGAATCGGACCCAGAACTCTCGCATGGGAAAAGAGAATTCTACCCTTGAACCACCAATGCTCATATGACAAAATTTAGTGCAAGAGATTTCAAAATAGCTGCCTATGGACATTATGAAAAACTGAAAAGCTCCAAAAAGGACAATTCTATTGAAGCATAAGTTAAATTGCACTGGCTGGGAATTGGACCCAGAACTCTCGCATGGGAAAAGAGAATTCTACCCTTGAACCACCAATGCTCATATGACAAAATTTAGTGCAAGAGATTTCAAAATAGCTGCCTATGGACATTATAAACAACTGAAAAGCTCCAAAAAGGACAATTCTATTGAAGCATAAGTTAAATTGCACTGGCTGGGAATCGGACCCAGAACTCTCGCATGGGAAAAGAGAATTCTACCCTTGAACCACCAATGCTCATATGACAAAATTTAGTGCAAGAGATTTCAAAATAGCTGCCTATGGACATTATGAACAACTGAAAAGCTCCAAAAAGGACAATTCTATTGAAGCAAAAGTTAATTTGCACTGGCTGGGAATCGGACCCAGATCTCTCGCATGGCAAGCGAGAATTCTACCATTGAACCACCAATGCTTAAACAACAAATTTTAGGGGAAAAAATTTCAAAATGGCGGCCTATGGAAATTATGAACAACTGAAAAGCTCCAAAAAGGACAATTCTATTGAAACAAAAGTTAATTTGCACTGGCTGGGAATCGGACCCAGAACTCTCGCATGGGAAAAGAGAATTCTACCCTTGAACCACCAATGCTCATATGACAAAATTTAGTGCAAGAGATTTTAAAATAGCTGCCTATGGACATTATGAAAAACTGAAAAGCTCCAAAAAGGACAATTCTATTGAAGCAAAAGTTAAATTGCATTTGTTGGGAATCGGACCCAGATCTCTCGCATGGCAAGCGAGAATTCTACCATTGAACCACCAATGCTTAAACAACAAATTTTAGGGGAAAAAATTTCAAAATGGCGGCCTATGGACATGATGAACAACTGAAAAGCTCCAAAAAGGACAAATCTATTGAAGCAAAAGTTAAATTGCACTGGCTGGGAATCGGACCCAGATCTCTCGCATGGCAAGCGAGAATTCTACCATTGAACCACCAATGCTCATACGACAAAATTTAGTGCAAGAAATTTCAAAATAGCTGCCTAAAGGCCACGATGAACAAATAAATAGCTCTTTTTAGAATTCTTGCAAATAAATAGCTCTTTTTAGAGCTATTTTTTTTAGAGTTATATATTTGGGATTGAAGCAAAAGCTAAATTGCACTGGCTGGGAATCGGACCCAGATCTCTCGCATGGCAAGCGAGAATTCTACCATTGAACCACCAATGCTCATACGACAAAATTTAGTGCAAGAAATTTCAAAATAGCTGCCTAAAGGCCACGATGAACAAATAAATAGCTCTTTTTAGAATTCTTGCAAATAAATAGCTCTTTTTAGAGCTATTTATTTTAGAGCTATATATTTGGGATTGAAGCAAAAGTTAATTTGCACTGGCTGGGAATCGGACCCAGAACTCTCGCATGGGAAAAGAGAATTCTACCCTTGAACCACCAATGCTCATATGACAAAATTTAGTGCAAGAGATTTCAAAATAGCTGCCTATGGACATTATGAACAACTGAAAAGCTCCAAAAAGGACAATTCTATTGAAGCATAAGTTAAATTGCACTGGCTGGGAATCGGACCCAGATCTCTCGCATGGCAAGCGAGAATTCTACCATTGAACCACCAATGCTTAAACAACAAATTTTAGGGGAAAAAATTTCAAAATGGCGTTCTATGGACATTATGAAGAACTGAAAAGCTCCAAAAAGGACAATTCTATTGAAACAAAAGTTAATTTGCACTGGCTGGGAATCGGACCCAGAACTCTCGCATGGGAAAAGAGAATTCTACCCTTGAACCACCAATGCTCATATGACAAAATTTAGTGCAAGAGATTTTAAAATAGCTGCCTATGGACATTATGAAAAACTGAAAAGCTCCAAAAAGGACAATTCTATTGAAGCATAAGTTAAATTGCACTGGCTGGGAATCTGACCCAGATCTCTCGCATGGCAAGCGAGAATTCTACCATTGAACCACCAATGCTTAAACAACAAATTTTAGGGGAAAAAATTTCAAAATGGCGGCCTATGGACATGATGAACAACTGAAAAGCTCCAAAAAGGACAAATCTATTGAAGCAAAAGTTAAATTGCACTGGCTGGGAATCGGACCCAGATCTCTCGCATGGCAAGCGAGAATTCTACCATTGAACCACCAATGCTCATACGACAAAAATTAGTGCAAGAAATTTCAAAATAGCTGCCTAAAGGCCACGATGAACAAATAAATAGCTCTTTTTAGAATTCTTGCAAATAAATAGCTCTTTTTAGAGCTATTTTTTTTAGAGTTATATATTTGGGATTGAAGCAAAAGCTAAATTGCACTGGCTGGGAATCGGACCCAGATCTCTCGCATGGCAAGCGAGAATTCTACCATTGAACCACCAATGCTCATACGACAAAATTTAGTGCAAGAAATTTCAAAATAGCTGCCTAAAGGCCACCATGAACAAATAAATAGCTCTTTTTAGAATTCTTGCAAATAAATAGCTCTTTTTAGAGCTATTTTTTTTAGAGTTATATATTTGGGATTGAAGCAAAAGTTAAATTGCACTGGCTGGGAATCGGACCCAGATCTCTCGCATGGCAAGCGAGAATTCTACCATGGAACCACCAATGCTTAAACAACAAATTTTAGGGGAAAAAATTTCAAAATGGCGGCCTATGGACATTATGAACAACTGAAAAGCTCCAAAAAGGACAATTCTATTGAAGCAAAAGTTAATTTGCACTGGCTGGGAATCGGACCCAGAACTCTCGCATGGGAAAAGAGAATTCTACCCTTGAACCACCAATGCTCATATGACAAAATTTAGTGCAAGAGATTTCAAAATAGCTGCCTATGGACATTATGAAAAACTGAAAAGCTCCAAAAAGGACAATTCTATTGAAGCATAAGTTAAATTGCACTGGCTGGGAATTGGACCCAGAACTCTCGCATGGGAAAAGAGAATTCTACCCTTGAACCACCAATGCTCATATGACAAAATTTAGTGCAAGAGATTTCAAAATAGCTGCCTATGGACATTATAAACAACTGAAAAGCTCCAAAAAGGACAATTCTATTGAAGCATAAGTTAAATTGCACTGGCTGGGAATCGGACCCAGAACTCTCGCATGGGAAAAGAGAATTCTACCCTTGAACCACCAATGCTCATATGACAAAATTTAGTGCAAGAGATTTCAAAATAGCTGCCTATGGACATTATGAACAACTGAAAAGCTCCAAAAAGGACAATTCTATTGAAGCAAAAGTTAATTTGCACTGGCTGGGAATCGGACCCAGATCTCTCGCATGGCAAGCGAGAATTCTACCATTGAACCACCAATGCTTAAACAACAAATTTTAGGGGAAAAAATTTCAAAATGGCGGCCTATGGAAATTATGAACAACTGAAAAGCTCCAAAAAGGACAATTCTATTGAAACAAAAGTTAATTTGCACTGGCTGGGAATCGGACCCAGAACTCTCGCATGGGAAAAGAGAATTCTACCCTTGAACCACCAATGCTCATATGACAAAATTTAGTGCAAGAGATTTTAAAATAGCTGCCTATGGACATTATGAAAAACTGAAAAGCTCCAAAAAGGACAATTCTATTGAAGCAAAAGTTAAATTGCATTTGTTGGGAATCGGACCCAGATCTCTCGCATGGCAAGCGAGAATTCTACCATTGAACCACCAATGCTTAAACAACAAATTTTAGGGGAAAAAATTTCAAAATGGCGGCCTATGGACATGATGAACAACTGAAAAGCTCCAAAAAGGACAAATCTATTGAAGCAAAAGTTAAATTGCACTGGCTGGGAATCGGACCCAGATCTCTCGCATGGCAAGCGAGAATTCTACCATTGAACCACCAATGCTCATACGACAAAATTTAGTGCAAGAAATTTCAAAATAGCTGCCTAAAGGCCACGATGAACAAATAAATAGCTCTTTTTAGAATTCTTGCAAATAAATAGCTCTTTTTAGAGCTATTTTTTTTAGAGTTATATATTTGGGATTGAAGCAAAAGCTAAATTGCACTGGCTGGGAATCGGACCCAGATCTCTCGCATGGCAAGCGAGAATTCTACCATTGAACCACCAATGCTCATACGACAAAATTTAGTGCAAGAAATTTCAAAATAGCTGCCTAAAGGCCACGATGAACAAATAAATAGCTCTTTTTAGAATTCTTGCAAATAAATAGCTCTTTTTAGAGCTATTTATTTTAGAGCTATATATTTGGGATTGAAGCAAAAGTTAATTTGCACTGGCTGGGAATCGGACCCAGAACTCTCGCATGGGAAAAGAGAATTCTACCCTTGAACCACCAATGCTCATATGACAAAATTTAGTGCAAGAGATTTCAAAATAGCTGCCTATGGACATTATGAACAACTGAAAAGCTCCAAAAAGGACAATTCTATTGAAGCATAAGTTAAATTGCACTGGCTGGGAATCGGACCCAGATCTCTCGCATGGCAAGCGAGAATTCTACCATTGAACCACCAATGCTTAAACAACAAATTTTAGGGGAAAAAATTTCAAAATGGCGTTCTATGGACATTATGAAGAACTGAAAAGCTCCAAAAAGGACAATTCTATTGAAGCAAAAGTTAAATTGCACTTGTTGGGAATCGGACCCAGATCTCTCGCATGGCAAGCGAGAATTCTACCATTGAACCACCAATGCTTAAACAACAAATTTTAGGGGAAAAAATTTCAAAATGGCGGCCTATGGACATTATGAACAACTGAAAAGCTCCAAAAAGGACAATTCTATTGAAACAAAAGTTAATTTGCACTGGCTGGGAATCGGACCCAGAACTCTCGCATGGGAAAAGAGAATTCTACCCTTGAACCACCAATGCTCATATGACAAAATTTAGTGCAAGAGATTTTAAAATAGCTGCCTATGGACATTATGAAAATCTGAAAAGCTCCAAAAAGGACAATTCTATTGAAGCATAAGTTAAATTGCACTGGCTGGGAATCTGACCCAGATCTCTCGCATGGCAAGCGAGAATTCTACCATTGAACCACCAATGCTTAAACAACAAATTTTAGGGGACATTTTTTCAAAATGGCGGCCTATGGACATGATGAACAACTGAAAAGCTCCAAAAAGGACAAATCTATTGAAGCAAAAGTTAATTTGCACTGGCTGGGAATCGGACCCAGATCTCTCGCATGGCAAGCGAGAATTCTACCATTGAACCACCAATGCTCATACGACAAAATTTAGTGCAAGAAATTTCAAAATAGCTGCCTAAAGGCCACGATGAACAAATAAATAGCTCTTTTCAGAATTCTTGCAAATGAATAGCTCTTTTTAGAGCTATTTTTTTTAGAGTTATATATTTGGGATTGAAGCAAAAGCTAAATTGCACTGGCTGGGAATCGGACCCAGATCTCTCGCATGGCAAGCGAGAATTCTACCATTGAACCACCAATGCTCATACGACAAAATTTAGTGCAAGAAATTTCAAAATAGCTGCCTAAAGGCCACGATGAACAAATAAATAGCTCTTTTTAGAATTCTTGCAAATAAATAGCTCTTTTTAGAGCTATTTTTTTCAGAGTTATATATTTGGGATTGAAGCAAAAGCTAAATTGCACTGGCTGGGAATCGGACCCAGATATCTCGCATGGCAAGCGAGAATTCTACCATTGAACCACCAATGCTCATACGACAAAATTTAGTGCAAGAAATTTCAAAATAGCTGCCTAAAGGCCACGATGAACAAATAAATAGCTCTTTTTAGAATTCTTGCAAATAAATAGCTCTTTTTAGAGCTATTTATTTTAGAGCTATATATTTGGGATTGAAGCAAAAGTTAATTTGCACTGGCTGGGAATCAGACCCAGATCTCTCGCATGGGAAAAGAGAATTCTACCCTTGAACCACCAATGCTCATATGACAAAATTTAGTGCAAGAGATTTCAAAATAGCTGCCTATGGACATTATGAACAACTGAAAAGCTCCAAAAAGGACAATTCTATTGAAGCATAAGTTAAATTGCACTGGCTGGGAATCGGACCCAGATCTCTCGCATGGCAAGCGAGAATTCTACCATTGAACCACCAATGCTTAAACAACAAATTTTAGGGGAAAAAATTTCAAAATGGCGTTCTATGGACATTATGAAGAACTGAAAAGCTCCAAAAAGGACAATTCTATTGAAGCAAAAGTTAAATTGCACTTGTTGGGAATCGGACCCAGATCTCTCGCATGGCAAGCGAGAATTCTACCATTGAACCACCAATGCTTAAACAACAAATTTTAGGGGAAAAAATTTCAAAATGGCGGCCTATGGACATTATGAACAACTGAAAAGCTCCAAAAAGGACAATTCTATTGAAACAAAAGTTAATTTGCACTGGCTGGGAATCGGACCCAGAACTCTCGCATGGGAAAAGAGAATTCTACCCTTGAACCACCAATGCTCATATGACAAAATTTAGTGCAAGAGATTTTAAAATAGCTGCCTATGGACATTATGAAAAACTGAAAAGCTCCAAAAAGGACAATTCTATTGAAGCATAAGTTAAATTGCACTGGCTGGGAATCTGACCCAGATCTCTCGCATGGCAAGCGAGAATTCTACCATTGAACCACCAATGCTTAAACAACAAATTTTAGGGGAAATTTTTTCAAAATGGCGGCCTATGGACATGATGAACAACTGAAAAGCTCCAAAAAGGACAAATCTATTAAAGCAAAAGTTAATTTGCACTGGCTGGGAATCGGACCCAGATCTCTCGCATGGCAAGCGAGAATTCTACCATTGAACCACCAATGCTCATACGACAAAATTTAGTGCAAGAAATTTCAAAATAGCTGCCTAAAGGCCACGATGAACAAATAAATAGCTCTTTTTAGAATTCTTGCAAATAAATAGCTCTTTTTAGAGCTATTTATTTTAGAGCTATATATTTGGGATTGAAGCAAAAGTTAATTTGCACTGGCTGGGAATCGGACCCAGAACTCTCGCATGGGAAAAGAGAATTCTACCCTTGAACCACCAATGCTCATATGACAAAATTTAGTGCAAGAGATTTTAAAATAGCTGCCTATGGACATTATGAAAAACTGAAAAACTCCAAAAAGGACAATTCTATTGAAGCATAAGTTAAATTGCACTGGCTGGGAATCTGACCCAGATCTCTCGCATGGCAAGCGAGAATTCTACCATTGAACCACCAATGCTCATACGACAAAATTTAGTGCAAGAAATTTCAAAATAGCTGCCTAAAGGCCACGATGAACAAATAAATAGCTCTTTTTAGAATTCTTGCAAATAAATAGCTCTTTTTAGAGCTATTTTTTTTAGAGTTATATATTTGGGATTGAAGCAAAAGCTAAATTGCACTGGCTGGGAATCGGACCTAGATCTCTCGCATGGCAAGCGAGAATTCTACCATTGAACCACCAAAGCTCATACGACAAAATTTAGTGCAAGAAATTTCAAAATAGCTGCCTAAAGGCCACGATGAACAAATAAATAGCTCTTTTTAGAATTCTTACAAATAAATAGCTCTTTTTAGAGCTATTTATTTTAGAGCTATATATTTGGGATTGAAGCAAAAGTTAATTTGCACTGGCTGGGAATCGGACCCAGAACTCTCGCATGGGAAAAGAGAATTCTACCCTTGAACCACCAATGCTCATATGACAAAATTTAGTGCAAGAGATTTCAAAATAGCTGCCTATGGACATTATGAACAACTGAAAAGCTCCAAAAAGGACAATTCTATTGAAGCATAAGTTAAATTGCACTGGCTGGGAATCGGACCCAGATCTCTCGCATGGCAAGCGAGAATTCTACCATTGAACCACCAATGCTTAAACAACAAATTTTAGGGGAAAAAATTTCAAAATGGCGTTCTATGGACATTATGAAGAACTGAAAAGCTCCAAAAAGGACAATTCTATTGAAGCAAAAGTTAAATTGCACTTGTTGGGAATCGGACCCAGATCTCTCGCATGGCAAGCGAGAATTCTACCATTGAACCACCAATGCTTAAACAACAAATTTTAGGGGAAAAAATTTCAAAATGGCGGCCTATGGACATTATGAACAACTGAAAAGCTCCAAAAAGGACAATTCTATTGAAACAAAAGTTAATTTGCACTGGCTGGGAATCGGACCCAGAACTCTCGCATGGGAAAAGAGAATTCTACCCTTGAACCACCAATGCTCATATGACAAAATTTAGTGCAAGAGATTTTAAAATAGCTGCCTATGGACATTATGAAAAACTGAAAAACTCCAAAAAGGACAATTCTATTGAAGCATAAGTTAAATTGCACTGGCTGGGAATCTGACCCAGATCTCTCGCATGGCAAGCGAGAATTCTACCATTGAACCACCAATGCTTAAACAACAAATTTTAGGGGAAATTTTTTCAAAATGGCGGCCTATGGACATGATGAACAACTGAAAAGCTCCAAAAAGGACAAATCTATTGAAGCAAAAGTTAATTTGCACTGGCTGGGAATCGGACCCAGATCTCTCGCATGGCAAGCGAGAATTCTACCATTGAACCACCAATGCTCATACGACAAAATTTAGTGCAAGAAATTTCAAAATAGCTGCCTAAAGGCCACGATGAACAAATAAATAGCTCTTTTTAGAATTCTTGCAAATAAATAGCTCTTTTTAGAGCTATTTATTTTAGAGCTATATATTTGGGATTGAAGCAAAAGTTAATTTGCACTGGCTGGGAATCGGACCCAGAACTCTCGCATGGGAAAAGAGAATTCTACCCTTGAACCACCAATGCTCATATGACAAAATTTAGTGCAAGAGATTTTAAAATAGCTGCCTATGGACATTATGAAAAACTGAAAAACTCCAAAAAGGACAATTCTATTGAAGCATAAGTTAAATTGCACTGGCTGGGAATCTGACCCAGATCTCTCGCATGGCAAGCGAGAATTCTACCATTGAACCACCAATGCTTAAACAACAAATTTTAGGGGAAATTTTTTCAAAATGGCGGCCTATGGACATGATGAACAACTGAAAAGCTCCAAAAAGGACAAATCTATTGAAGCAAAAGTTAATTTGCACTGGCTGGGAATCGGACCCAGATCTCTCGCATGGCAAGCGAGAATTCTACCATTGAACCACCAATGCTCATACGACAAAATTTAGTGCAAGAAATTTCAAAATAGCTGCCTAAAGGCCACGATGAACAAATAAATAGCTCTTTTTAGAATTCTTGCAAATAAATAGCTCTTTTTAGAGCTATTTATTTTAGAGCTATATATTTGGGATTGAAGCAAAAGTTAATTTGCACTGGCTGGGAATCGGACCCAGAACTCTCGCATGGGAAAAGAGAATTCTACCCTTGAACCACCAATGCTCATATGACAAAATTTAGTGCAAGAGATTTTAAAATAGCTGCCTATGGACATTATGAAAAACTGAAAAACTCCAAAAAGGACAATTCTATTGAAGCATAAGTTAAATTGCACTGGCTGGGAATCTGACCCAGATCTCTCGCATGGCAAGCGAGAATTCTACCATTGAACCACCAATGCTCATACGACAAAATTTAGTGCAAGAAATTTCAAAATAGCTGCCTAAAGGCCACGATGAACAAATAAATAGCTCTTTTTAGAATTCTTGCAAATAAATAGCTCTTTTTAGAGCTATTTTTTTTAGAGTTATATATTTGGGATTGAAGCAAAAGCTAAATTGCACTGGCTGGGAATCGGACCTAGATCTCTCGCATGGCAAGCGAGAATTCTACCATTGAACCACCAAAGCTCATACGACAAAATTTAGTGCAAGAAATTTCAAAATAGCTGCCTAAAGGCCACGATGAACAAATAAATAGCTCTTTTTAGAATTCTTACAAATAAATAGCTCTTTTTAGAGCTATTTATTTTAGAGCTATATATTTGGGATTGAAGCAAAAGTTAATTTGCACTGGCTGGGAATCGGACCCAGAACTCTCGCATGGGAAAAGAGAATTCTACCCTTGAACCACCAATGCTCATATGACAAAATTTAGTGCAAGAGATTTCAAAATAGCTGCCTATGGACATTATGAACAACTGAAAAGCTCCAAAAAGGACAATTCTATTGAAGCATAAGTTAAATTGCACTGGCTGGGAATCGGACCCAGATCTCTCGCATGGCAAGCGAGAATTCTACCATTGAACCACCAATGCTTAAACAACAAATTTTAGGGGAAAAAATTTCAAAATGGCGTTCTATGGACATTATGAAGAACTGAAAAGCTCCAAAAAGGACAATTCTATTGAAGCAAAAGTTAAATTGCACTTGTTGGGAATCGGACCCAGATCTCTCGCATGGCAAGCGAGAATTCTACCATTGAACCACCAATGCTTAAACAACAAATTTTAGGGGAAAAAATTTCAAAATGGCGGCCTATGGACATTATGAACAACTGAAAAGCTCCAAAAAGGACAATTCTATTGAAACAAAAGTTAATTTGCACTGGCTGGGAATCGGACCCAGAACTCTCGCATGGGAAAAGAGAATTCTACCCTTGAACCACCAATGCTCATATGACAAAATTTAGTGCAAGAGATTTTAAAATAGCTGCCTATGGACATTATGAAAAACTGAAAAGCTCCAAAAAGGACAATTCTATTGAAGCATAAGTTAAATTGCACTGGCTGGGAATCTGACCCAGATCTCTCGCATGGCAAGCGAGAATTCTACCATTGAACCACCAATGCTTAAACAACAAATTTTAGGGGAAATTTTTTTCAAAATGGCGGCCTATGGACATGATGAACAACTGAAAAGCTCCAAAAAGGACAAATCTATTGAAGCAAAAGTTAATTTGCACTGGCTGGGAATCGGACCCAGATCTCTCGCATGGCAAGCGAGAATTCTACCATTGAACCACCAATGCTCATACGACAAAATTTAGTGCAAGAAATTTCAAAATAGCTGCCTAAAGGCCACGATGAACAAATAAATAGCTCTTTTTAGAATTCTTGCAAATAAATAGCTCTTTTTAGAGCTATTTATTTTAGAGCTATATATTTGGGATTGAAGCAAAAGTTAATTTGCACTGGCTGGGAATCGGACCCAGAACTCTCGCATGGGAAAAGAGAATTCTACCCTTGAACCACCAATGCTCATATGACAAAATTTAGTGCAAGAGATTTTAAAATAGCTGCCTATGGACATTATGAAAAACTGAAAAGCTCCAAAAAGGACAATTCTATTGAAGCATAAGTTAAATTGCACTGGCTGGGAATCTGACCCAGATCTCTCGCATGGCAAGCGAGAATTCTACCATTGAACCACCAATGCTCATACGACAAAATTTAGTGCAAGAAATTTCAAAATAGCTGCCTAAAGGCCACGATGAACAAATAAATAGCTCTTTTTAGAATTCTTGCAAATAAATAGCTCTTTTTAGAGCTATTTTTTTTAGAGTTATATATTTGGGATTGAAGCAAAAGCTAAATTGCACTGGCTGGGAATCGGACCTAGATCTCTCGCATGGCAAGCGAGAATTCTACCATTGAACCACCAATGCTCATACGACAAAATTTAGTGCAAGAAATTTCAAAATAGCTGCCTAAAGGCCACGATGAACAAATAAATAGCTCTTTTTAGAATTCTTACAAATAAATAGCTCTTTTTAGAGCTATTTATTTTAGAGCTATATATTTGGGATTGAAGCAAAAGTTAATTTGCACTGGCTGGGAATCGGACCCAGAACTCTCGCATGGGAAAAGAGAATTCTACCCTTGAACCACCAATGCTCATATGACAAAATTTAGTGCAAGAGATTTCAAAATAGCTGCCTATGGACATTATGAACAACTGAAAAGCTCCAAAAAGGACAATTCCATTGAAGCATAAGTTAAATTGCACTGGCTGGGAATCGGACCCAGATCTCTCGCATGGCAAGCGAGAATTCTACCATTGAACCACCAATGCTTAAACAACAAATTTTAGGGGAAAAAATTTAGAAATGGCGGCCTATGGACATTATGAACAACTGAAAAGCTCCAAAAAGGACAATTCTATTGAAGCAAAAGTTAATTTGCACTGGCTGGGAATCGGACCCAGAACTCTCGCATGGGAAAAGAGAATTCTACCCTTGAACCACCAATGCTCATATGACAAAATTTAGTGCAAGAGATTTCAAAATAGCTGCCTATGGACATTATGAAAAACTGAAAAGCTCCAAAAAGGACAATTCTATTGAAGCATAAGTTAAATTGCACTGGCTGGGAATCGGACCCAGATCTCTCGCATGGCAAGCGAGAATTCTACCATTGAACCACCAATGCTTAAACAACAAATTTTAGGGGAAAAAATTTAGAAATGGCGGCCTATGGACATTATGAACAACTGAAAAGCTCCAAAAAGGACAATTCTATTGAAGCAAAAGTTAATTTGCACTGGCTGGGAATCGGACCCAGAACTCTCGCATGGGAAAAGAGAATTCTACCCTTGAACCACCAATGCTCATATGACAAAATTTAGTGCAAGAGATTTCAAAATAGCTGCCTATGGACATTATGAAAAACTGAAAAGCTCCAAAAAGGACAATTCTATTGAAGCATAAGTTAAATTGCACTGGCTGGGAATCGGACCCAGATCTCTCGCATGGCAAGCGAGAATTCTACCATTGAACCACCAATGCTTAAACAACAAATTTTAGGGGAAAAAATTTCAAAATGGCGGCCTATGGACATTATGAACAACTGAAAAGCTCCAAAAAGGACAATTCTATTGAAACAAAAGTTAATTTGCACTGGCTGGGAATCGGACCCAGAACTCTCGCATGGGAAAAGAGAATTCTACCCTTGAACCACCAATGCTCATATGACAAAATTTAGTGCAAGAGATTTTAAAATAGCTGCCTATGGACATTATGAAAAACTGAAAAGCTCCAAAAAGGACAATTCTATTGAAGCATAAGTTAAATTGCACTGGCTGGGAATCTGACCCAGATCTCTCGCATGGCAAGCGAGAATTCTACCATTGAACCACCAATGCTTAAACAACAAATTTTAGGGGAAATTTTTTTCAAAATGGCGGCCTATGGACATGATGAACAACTGAAAAGCTCCAAAAAGGACAAATCTATTGAAGCAAAAGTTAATTTGCACTGGCTGGGATTCGGACCCAGATCTCTCGCATGGCAAGCGAGAATTCTACCATTGAACCACCAATGCTCATACGACAAAATTTAGTGCAAGAAATGTCAAAATAGCTGCCTAAAGGCCACGATGAACAAATTAAATAGCTCTTTTTAGAATTCTTGCAAATAAATAGCTCTTTTTAGAGCTATTTTTTTTAGAGTTATATATTTGGGATTGAAGCAAAAGTTAAATTGCACTGGCTGGGAATCGGACCCAGATCTCTCGCATGGCAAGCGAGAATTCTACCATGGAACCACCAATGCTTAAACAACAAATTTTAGGGGAAAAAATTTCAAAATGGCGGCCTATGGACATTATGAACAACTGAAAAGCTCCAAAAAGGACAATTCTATTGAAGCAAAAGTTAATTTGCACTGGCTGGGAATCGGACCCAGAACTCTCGCATTGGAAAAGAGAATTCTACCCTTGAACCACCAATGCTCATATGACAAAATTTAGTGCAAGAGATTTCAAAATAGCTGCCTATGGACATTATGAAAAACTGAAAAGCTCCAAAAAGGAAAAATTCTATTGAAGCATAAGTTAAATTGCACTGGCTGGGAATTGGACCCAGAACTCTCGCATGGGAAAAGAGAATTCTACCCTTGAACCACCAATGCTCATATGACAAAATTTAGTGCAAGAGATTTCAAAATAGCTGCCTATGGACATTATAAACAACTGAAAAGCTCCAAAAAGGACAATTCTATTGAAGCATAAGTTAAATTGCACTGGCTGGGAATCGGACCCAGATCTCTCGCATGGCAAGCGAGAATTCTACCATTGAACCACCAATGCTTAAACAACAAATTTTAGGGGAAAAAATTTAGAAATGGCGGCCTATGGACATTATGAACAACTGAAAAGCTCCAAAAAGGACAATTCTATTGAAGCAAAAGTTAATTTGCACTGGCTGGGAATCGGACCCAGAACTCTCGCATGGGAAAAGAGAATTCTACCATTGAACCACCAATGCTCATATGACAAAATTTAGTGCAAGAGATTTCAAAATAGCTGCCTATGGACATTATGAACAACTGAAAAGCTCCAAAAAGGACAATTCTATTGAAACAAAAGTTAATTTGCACTGGCTGGGAATCGGACCCAGAACTCTCGCATGGCAAGCGAGAATTCTACCATTGAACCACCAATGCTTAAACAACAAATTTTAGGGGAAAAAATTTCAAAATGGCGTTCTATGGACATTATGAAGAACTGAAAAGCTCCAAAAAGGACAATTCTATTGAAGCAAAAGTTAAATTGCACTTGTTGGGAATCGGACCCAGATCTCTCGCATGGCAAGCGAGAATTCTACCATTGAACCACCAATGCTTAAACAACAAATTTTAGGGGAAAAAATTTCAAAATGGCGGCCTATGGACATTATGAACAACTGAAAAGCTCCAAAAAGGACAATTCCATTGAAACAAAAGTTAATTTGCACTGGCTGGGAATCGGACCCAGATCTCTCGCATGGCAAGCGAGAATTCTACCATTGAACCACCAATGCTTAAACAACAAATTTTAGGGGAAAAAATTTCAAAATGGCGGCCTATGGACATTATGAACAACTGAAAAGCTCCAAAAAGGACAATTCTATTGAAACAAAAGTTAATTTGCACTGGCTGGGAATCGGACCCAGAACTCTCGCATGGGAAAAGAGAATTCTACCCTTGAACCACCAATGCTCATATGACAAAATTTAGTGCAAGAGATTTTAAAATAGCTGCCTATGGACATTATGAAAAACTGAAAAGCTCCAAAAAGGACAATTCTATTGAAGCATAAGTTAAATTGCACTGGCTGGGAATCTGACCCAGATCTCTCGCATGGCAAGCGAGAATTCTACCATTGAACCACCAATGCTTAAACAACAAATTTTACCGGAAAATTTTTTCAAAATGGCGGCCTATGGACATGATGAACAACTGAAAAGCTCCAAAAAGGACAAATCTATTGAAGCAAAAGTTAATTTGCACTGGCTGGGAATCGGACCCAGATCTCTCGCATGGCAAGCGAGAATTCTACCATTGAACCACCAATGCTCATACGACAAAATTTAGTGCAAGAAATTTCAAAATAGCTGCCTAAAGGCCACGATGAACAAATAAATAGCTCTTTTTAGAATTCTTGCAAATAAATAGCTCTTTTTAGAGCTATTTTTTTTAGAGTTATATATTTGGGATTGAAGCAAAAGTTAAATTGCACTGGCTGGGAATCGGACCCAGATCTCTCGCATGGCAAGCGGGAATTCTACCATTGAACCACCAATGCTCATACGACAAAATTTAGTGCAAGAAATTTCAAAATAGCTGCCTAAAGGCCACGATGAACAAATAAATAGCTCTTTTTAGAATTCTTGCAAATAAATAGCTCTTTTTAGAGCTATTTATTTTAGAGCTATATATTTGGGATTGAAGCAAAAGTTAATTTGCACTGGCTGGGAATCGGACCCAGAACTCTCGCATGGGAAAAGAGAATTCTACCCTTGAACCACCAATGCTCATATGACAAAATTTAGTGCAAGAGATTTCAAAATAGCTGCCTATGGACATTATGAACAACTGAAAAGCTCCAAAAAGGACAATTCTATTGAAGCATAAGTTAAATTGCACTGGCTGGGAATCGGACCCAGATCTCTCGCATGGCAAGCGAGAATTCTACCATTGAACCACCAATGCTTAAACAACAAATTTTAGGGGAAAAATTTTCAAAATGGCGGCCTATGGACATTATGAACAACTGAAAAGCTCCAAAAAGGACAATTCTATTGAAGCAAAAGTTAATTTGCACTGGCTGGGAATCGGACCCAGAACTCTCGCATGGGAAAAGAGAATTTTACCCTTGAACCACCAATGCTCATATGACAAAATTTAGTGCAAGAGATTTCAAAATAGCTGCCTATGGACATTATGAAAAACTGAAAAGCTCCAAAAAGGACAATTCTATTGAAGCAAAAGTTAAATTGCACTTGTTGGGAATCGGACCCAGATCTCTCGCATGGCAAGCGAGAATTCTACCATTGAACCACCAATGCTTAAACAACAAATTTTAGGGGAAAAAATTTCAAAATGGCGTTCTATGGACATTATGAAGAACTGAAAAGCTCCAAAAAGGACAATTCTATTGAAGCAAAAGTTAATTTGCACTGGCTGGGAATCGGACCCAGAACTCTCGCATGGGAAAAGAGAATTCTACCCTTGAACCACCAATGCTCATATGACAAAATTTAGTGCAAGAGATTTCAAAATAGCTGCCTATGGACATTATGAAAAACTGAAAAGCTCCAAAAAGGACAATTCTATTGAAGCAAAAGTTAAATTGCACTTGTTGGGAATCGGACCCAGATCTCTCGCATGGCAAGCGAGAATTCTACCATTGAACCACCAATGCTTAAACAACCAATTTTAGGGGAAAAAATTTCAAAATGGCGGCCTATGGACATTATGAACAACTGAAAAGCTCCAAAAAGGACAATTCTATTGAAGCAAAAGTTAAATTGCACTTGTTGGGAATCGGACCCAGATCTCTCGCATGGCAAGCGAGAATTCTACCATTGAACCACCAATGCTTAAACAACAAATTTTAGGGGAAAAAATTTCAAAATGGCGGCCTATGGACATTATGAACAACTGAAAAGCTCCAAAAAGGACAATTCTATTGAAACAAAAGTTAATTTGCACTGGCTGGGAATCGGACCCAGATCTCTCGCATGGCAAGCGAGAATTCTACCATTGAACCACCAATGCTTAAACAACAAATTTTAGGGGAAAAAATTTCAAAATGGCGGCCTATGGACATTATGAACAACTGAAAAGCTCCAAAAAGGACAATTCTATTGAAGCAAAAGTTAATTTGCACTGGCTGGGAATCGGACCCAGATCTCTCGCATGGCAAGCGAGAATTCTACCATTGAACCACCAATGCTTAAACAACAAATTTTAGGGGAAAAAATTTCAAAATGGCGGCCTATGGACATTATGAACAACTGAAAAGCTCCAAAAAGGACAATTCTATTGAAACAAAAGTTAATTTGCACTGGCTGGGAATCGGACCCAGAACTCTCGCATGGGAAAAGAGAATTCTACCCTTGAACCACCAATGCTCATATGACAAAATTTAGTGCAAGAGATTTTAAAATAGCTGCCTATGGACATTATGAAAAACTGAAAAGCTCCAAAAAGGACAATTCTATTGAAGCATAAGTTAAATTGCACTGGCTGGGAATCTGACCCAGATCTCTCGCATGGCAAGCGAGAATTCTACCATTGAACCACCAATGCTTAAACAACAAATTTTAGGGGAAATTTTTTCAAAATGGCGGCCTATGGACATGATGAACAACTGAAAAGCTCCAAAAAGGACAAATCTATTGAAGCAAAAGTTAATTTGCACTGGCTGGGAATCGGACCCAGATCTCTCGCATGGCAAGCGAGAATTCTACCATTGAACCACCAATGCTCATACGACAAAATTTAGTGCAAGAAATTTCAAAATAGCTGCCTAAAGGCCACGATGAACAAATAAATAGCTCTTTTTAGAATTCTTGCAAATAAATAGCTGTTTTTAGAGCTATTTTTTTTAGAGTTATATATTTGGGATTGAAGCAAAAGCTAAATTGCACTGGCTGGGAATCGGACCCAGATCTCTCGCATGGCAAGCGAGAATTCTACCATTGAACCACCAATGCTCAAACGACAAAATTTAGTGCAAGAAATTTCAAAATAGCTGCCTAAAGGCCACGATGAACAAATAAATAGCTCTTTTTAGAATTCTTGCAAATAAATAGCTCTTTTTAGAGCTATTTTTTTCAGAGTTATATATTTGGGATTGAAGCAAAAGCTAAATTGCACTGGCTGGGAATCGGACCCAGATCTCTCGCATGGCAAGCGAGAATTCTACCATTGAACCACCAATGCTCATACGACAAAATTTAGTGCAAGAAATATCAAAATAGCTGCCTAAAGGCCACGATGAACAAATAAATAGCTCTTTTTAGAATTCTTGCAAATAAATAGCTCTTTTTAGAGCTATTTATTTTAGAGCTATATATTTGGGATTGAAGCAAAAGTTAATTTGCACTGGCTGGGAATCGGACCCAGAACTCTCGCATGGGAAAAGAGAATTCTACCCTTGAACCACCAATGCTCATATGACAAAATTTAGTGCAAGAGATTTTAAAATAGCTGCCTATGGACATTATGAAAAACTGAAAAGCTCCAAAAAGGACAATTCTATTGAAGCATAAGTTAAATTGCACTGGCTGGGAATCTGACCCAGATCTCTCGCATGGCAAGCGAGAATTCTACCATTGAACCACCAATGCTTAAACAACAAATTTTAGGGGAAATTTTTTCAAAATGGCGGCCTATGGACATGATGAACAACTGAAAAGCTCCAAAAAGGACAAATCTATTGAAGCAAAAGTTAATTTGCACTGGCTGGGAATCGGACCCAGATCTCTCGCATGGCAAGCGAGAATTCTACCATTGAACCACCAATGCTCATACGACAAAATTTAGTGCAAGAAATTTCAAAATAGCTGCCTAAAGGCCACGATGAACAAATAAATAGCTCTTTTTAGAATTCTTGCAAATAAATAGCTCTTTTTAGAGCTATTTTTTTTAGAGTTATATATTTGGGATTGAAGCAAAAGCTAAATTGCACTGGCTGGGAATCGGACCCAGATCTCTCGCATGGCAAGCGAGAATTCTACCATTGAACCACCAATGCTCAAACGACAAAATTTAGTGCAAGAAATTTCAAAATAGCTGCCTAAAGGCCACGATGAACAAATAAATAGCTCTTTTTAGAATTCTTGCAAATAAATAGCTCTTTTTAGAGCTTTTTTTTTCAGAGTTATATATTTGGGATTGAAGCAAAAGCTAAATTGCACTGGCTGGGAATCGGACCCAGATCTCTCGCATGGCAAGCGAGAATTCTACCATTGAACCACCAATGCTCATACGACAAAATTTAGTGCAAGAAATATCAAAATAGCTGCCTAAAGGCCACGATGAACAAATAAATAGCTCTTTTTAGAATTCTTGCAAATGAATAGCTCTTTTTAGAGCTATTTATTTTAGAGCTATATATTTGGGATTGAAGCAAAAGTTAATTTGCACTGGCTGGGAATCGGACCCAGAACTCTCGCATGGGAAAAGAGAATTCTACCCTTGAACCACCAATGCTCATATGACAAAATTTAGTGCAAGAGATTTCAAAATAGCTGCCTATGGACATTATGAACAACTGAAAAGCTCCAAAAAGGACAATTCTATTGAAGCATAAGTTAAATTGCACTGGCTGGGAATCGGACCCAGATCTCTCGCATGGCAAGCGAGAATTCTACCATTGAACCACCAATGCTTAAACAACAAATTTTAGGGGAAAAAATTTCAAAATGGCGGCCTATGGACATTATGAACAACTGAAAAGCTCCAAAAAGGACAATTCTATTGAAGCAAAAGTTAATTTGCACTGGCTGGGAATCGGACCCAGATCTCTCGCATGGCAAGCGAGAATTCTACCATTGAACCACCAATGCTTAAACAACAAATTTTAGGGGAAAAAATTTCAAAATGGCGGCCTATGGACATTATGAACAACTGAAAAGCTCCAAAAAGGACAATTCTATTGAAACAAAAGTTAATTTGCACTGGCTGGGAATCGGACCCAGAACTCTCGCATGGGAAAAGAGAATTCTACCCTTGAACCACCAATGCTCATATGACAAAATTTAGTGCAAGAGATTTTAAAATAGCTGCCTATGGACATTATGAAAAACTGAAAAGCTCCAAAAAGGACAATTCTATTGAAGCATAAGTTAAATTGCACTGGCTGGGAATCTGACCCAGATCTCTCGCATGGCAAGCGAGAATTCTACCATTGAACCACCAATGCTTAAACAACAAATTTTAGGGGAAATTTTTTCAAAATGGCGGCCTATGGACATGATGAACAACTGAAAAGCTCCAAAAAGGACAAATCTATTGAAGCAAAAGTTAATTTGCACTGGCTGGGAATCGGACCCAGATCTCTCGCATGGCAAGCGAGAATTCTACCATTGAACCACCAATGCTCATACGACAAAATTTAGTGCAAGAAATTTCAAAATAGCTGCCTAAAGGCCACGATGAACAAATAAATAGCTCTTTTTAGAATTCTTGCAAATAAATAGCTCTTTTTAGAGCTATTTTTTTTAGAGTTATATATTTGGGATTGAAGCAAAAGCTAAATTGCACTGGCTGGGAATCGGACCCAGATCTCTCGCATGGCAAGCGAGAATTCTACCATTGAACCACCAATGCTCAAACGACAAAATTTAGTGCAAGAAATTTCAAAATAGCTGCCTAAAGGCCACGATGAACAAATAAATAGCTCTTTTTAGAATTCTTGCAAATAAATAGCTCTTTTTAGAGCTATTTTTTTCAGAGTTATATATTTGGGATTGAAGCAAAAGCTAAATTGCACTGGCTGGGAATCGGACCCAGATCTCTCGCATGGCAAGCGAGAATTCTACCATTGAACCACCAATGCTCATACGACAAAATTTAGTGCAAGAAATATCAAAATAGCTGCCTAAAGGCCACGATGAACAAATAAATAGCTCTTTTTAGAATTCTTGCAAATAAATAGCTATTTTTAGAGCTATTTATTTTAGAGCTATATATTTGGGATTGAAGCAAAAGTTAATTTGCACTGGCTGGGAATCGGACCCAGAACTCTCGCATGGGAAAAGAGAATTCTACCCTTGAACCACCAATGCTCATATGACAAAATTTAGTGCAAGAGATTTTAAAATAGCTGCCTATGGACATTATGAAAAACTGAAAAGCTCCAAAAAGGACAATTCTATTGAAGCATAAGTTAAATTGCACTGGCTGGGAATCTGA
This sequence comes from Pungitius pungitius, assembly GCF_949316345.1. NCBI lineage: Eukaryota > Metazoa > Chordata > Actinopteri > Perciformes > Gasterosteidae > Pungitius > Pungitius pungitius. The sequence continues at coordinate 17,977,292 of NC_084917.1, read as the reverse complement.
CCCAGATCTCTCGCATGGCAAGCGAGAATTCTACCATTGAACCACCAATGCTTAAACAACAAATTTTAGGGGAAATTTTTTCAAAATGGCGGCCTATGGACATGATGAACAACTGAAAAGCTCCAAAAAGGACAAATCTATTGAAGCAAAAGTTAATTTGCACTGGCTGGGAATCGGACCCAGATCTCTCGCATGGCAAGCGAGAATTCTACCATTGAACCACCAATGCTCATACGACAAAATTTAGTGCAAGAAATTTCAAAATAGCTGCCTAAAGGCCACGATGAACAAATAAATAGCTCTTTTTAGAATTCTTGCAAATAAATAGCTCTTTTTAGAGCTATTTTTTTTAGAGTTATATATTTGGGATTGAAGCAAAAGCTAAATTGCACTGGCTGGGAATCGGACCCAGATCTCTCGCATGGCAAGCGAGAATTCTACCATTGAACCACCAATGCTCAAACGACAAAATTTAGTGCAAGAAATTTCAAAATAGCTGCCTAAAGGCCACGATGAACAAATAAATAGCTCTTTTTAGAATTCTTGCAAATAAATAGCTCTTTTTAGAGCTTTTTTTTTCAGAGTTATATATTTGGGATTGAAGCAAAAGCTAAATTGCACTGGCTGGGAATCGGACCCAGATCTCTCGCATGGCAAGCGAGAATTCTACCATTGAACCACCAATGCTCATACGACAAAATTTAGTGCAAGAAATATCAAAATAGCTGCCTAAAGGCCACGATGAACAAATAAATAGCTCTTTTTAGAATTCTTGCAAATGAATAGCTCTTTTTAGAGCTATTTATTTTAGAGCTATATATTTGGGATTGAAGCAAAAGTTAATTTGCACTGGCTGGGAATCGGACCCAGAACTCTCGCATGGGAAAAGAGAATTCTACCCTTGAACCACCAATGCTCATATGACAAAATTTAGTGCAAGAGATTTCAAAATAGCTGCCTATGGACATTATGAACAACTGAAAAGCTCCAAAAAGGACAATTCTATTGAAGCATAAGTTAAATTGCACTGGCTGGGAATCGGACCCAGATCTCTCGCATGGCAAGCGAGAATTCTACCATTGAACCACCAATGCTTAAACAACAAATTTTAGGGGAAAAAATTTCAAAATGGCGGCCTATGGACATTATGAACAACTGAAAAGCTCCAAAAAGGACAATTCTATTGAAGCAAAAGTTAATTTGCACTGGCTGGGAATCGGACCCAGATCTCTCGCATGGCAAGCGAGAATTCTACCATTGAACCACCAATGCTTAAACAACAAATTTTAGGGGAAAAAATTTCAAAATGGCGGCCTATGGACATTATGAACAACTGAAAAGCTCCAAAAAGGACAATTCTATTGAAACAAAAGTTAATTTGCACTGGCTGGGAATCGGACCCAGAACTCTCGCATGGGAAAAGAGAATTCTACCCTTGAACCACCAATGCTCATATGACAAAATTTAGTGCAAGAGATTTTAAAATAGCTGCCTATGGACATTATGAAAAACTGAAAAGCTCCAAAAAGGACAATTCTATTGAAGCATAAGTTAAATTGCACTGGCTGGGAATCTGACCCAGATCTCTCGCATGGCAAGCGAGAATTCTACCATTGAACCACCAATGCTTAAACAACAAATTTTAGGGGAAATTTTTTCAAAATGGCGGCCTATGGACATGATGAACAACTGAAAAGCTCCAAAAAGGACAAATCTATTGAAGCAAAAGTTAATTTGCACTGGCTGGGAATCGGACCCAGATCTCTCGCATGGCAAGCGAGAATTCTACCATTGAACCACCAATGCTCATACGACAAAATTTAGTGCAAGAAATTTCAAAATAGCTGCCTAAAGGCCACGATGAACAAATAAATAGCTCTTTTTAGAATTCTTGCAAATAAATAGCTCTTTTTAGAGCTATTTTTTTTAGAGTTATATATTTGGGATTGAAGCAAAAGCTAAATTGCACTGGCTGGGAATCGGACCCAGATCTCTCGCATGGCAAGCGAGAATTCTACCATTGAACCACCAATGCTCAAACGACAAAATTTAGTGCAAGAAATTTCAAAATAGCTGCCTAAAGGCCACGATGAACAAATAAATAGCTCTTTTTAGAATTCTTGCAAATAAATAGCTCTTTTTAGAGCTATTTTTTTCAGAGTTATATATTTGGGATTGAAGCAAAAGCTAAATTGCACTGGCTGGGAATCGGACCCAGATCTCTCGCATGGCAAGCGAGAATTCTACCATTGAACCACCAATGCTCATACGACAAAATTTAGTGCAAGAAATATCAAAATAGCTGCCTAAAGGCCACGATGAACAAATAAATAGCTCTTTTTAGAATTCTTGCAAATAAATAGCTCTTTTTAGAGCTATTTATTTTAGAGCTATATATTTGGGATTGAAGCAAAAGTTAATTTGCACTGGCTGGGAATCGGACCCAGAACTCTCGCATGGGAAAAGAGAATTCTACCCTTGAACCACCAATGCTCATATGACAAAATTTAGTGCAAGAGATTTCAAAATAGCTGCCTATGGACATTATGAACAACTGAAAAGCTCCAAAAAGGACAATTCTATTGAAGCAAAAGTTAAATTGCACTTGTTGGGAATCGGACCCAGATCTCTCGCATGGCAAGCGAGAATTCTACCATTGAACCACCAATGCTTAAACAACAAATTTTAGGGGAAAAAATTTCAAAATGGCGGCCTATGGACATTATGAACAACTGAAAAGCTCCAAAAAGGACAATTCTATTGAAACAAAAGTTAATTTGCACTGGCTGGGAATCGGACCCAGAACTCTCGCATGGGAAAAGAGAATTCTACCCTTGAACCACCAATGCTCATACGACAAAATTTAGTGCAAGAGATTTTAAAATAGCTGCCTATGGACATTATGAAAAACTGAAAAGCTCCAAAAAGGACAATTCTATTGAAGCATAAGTTAAATTGCACTGGCTGGGAATCTGACCCAGATCTCTCGCATGGCAAGCGAGAATCTACCATTGAACCACCAATGCTTAAACAACAAATTTTAGGGGAAATTTTTTCAAAATGGCGGCCTATGGACATGATGAACAACTGAAAAGCTCCAAAAAGGACAAATCTATTGAAGCAAAAGTTAATTTGCACTGGCTGGGAATCGGACCCAGATCTCTCGCATGGCAAGCGAGAATTCTACCATTGAACCACCAATGCTCATACGACAAAATTTAGTGCAAGAAATTTCAAAATAGCTGCCTAAAGGCCACGATGAACAAATAAATAGCTCTTTTTAGAATTCTTGCAAATAAATAGCTCTTTTTAGAGCTATTTTTTTTAGAGTTATATATTTGGGATTGAAGCAAAAGCTAAATTGCACTGGCTGGGAATCGGACCCAGATCTCTCGCATGGCAAGCGAGAATTCTACCATTGAACCACCAATGCTCATACGACAAAATTTAGTGCAAGAAATTTCAAAATAGCTGCCTAAAGGCCACGATGAACAAATAAATAGCTCTTTTTAGAATTCTTGCAAATAAATAGCTCTTTTTAAAACTATTTTTTTTAGAGTTATATATTTGGGATTGAAGCAAAAGCTAAATTGCACTGGCTGGGAATCGGACCCAGATCTCTCGCATGGCAAGCGAGAATTCTACCATTGAACCACCAATGCTCATACGACAAAATTTAGTGCAAGAAATTTCAAAATAGCTGCCTAAAGGCCACGATGAACAAATAAATAGCTCTTTTTAGAATTCTTGCAAATAAATAGCTCTTTTTAGAGCTATTTATTTTAGAGCTATATATTTGGGATTGAAGCAAAAGTTAATTTGCACTGGCTGGGAATCGGACCCAGAACTCTCGCATGGGAAAAGAGAATTCTACCCTTGAACCACCAATGCTCATATGACAAAATTTAGTGCAAGAGATTTCAAAATAGCTGCCTATGGACATTATGAACAACTGAAAAGCTCCAAAAAGGACAATTCTATTGAAGCATAAGTTAAATTGCACTGGCTGGGAATCGGACCCAGATCTCTCGCATGGCAAGCGAGAATTCTACCATTGAACCACCAATGCTTAAACAACAAATTTTAGGGGAAAAAATTTCAAAATGGCGTTCTATGGACATTATGAAGAACTGAAAAGCTCCAAAAAGGACAATTCTATTGAAGCAAAAGTTAAATTGCACTTGTTGGGAATCGGACCCAGATCTCTCGCATGGCAAGCGAGAATTCTACCATTGAACCACCAATGCTTAAACAACAAATTTTAGGGGAAAAAATTTCAAAATGGCGGCCTATGGACATTATGAACAACTGAAAAGCTCCAAAAAGGACAATTCTATTGAAACAAAAGTTAATTTGCACTGGCTGGGAATCGGACCCAGAACTCTCGCATGGGAAAAGAGAATTCTACCCTTGAACCACCAATGCTCATATGACAAAATTTAGTGCAAGAGATTTTAAAATAGCTGCCTATGGACATTATGAAAAACTGAAAAGCTCCAAAAAGGACAATTCTATTGAAGCATAAGTTAAATTGCACTGGCTGGGAATCTGACCCAGATCTCTCGCATGGCAAGCGAGAATTCTACCATTGAACCACCAATGCTCATACGACAAAATTTAGTGCAAGAAATTTCAAAATAGCTGCCTAAAGGCCACGATGAACAAATAAATAGCTCTTTTTAGAATTCTTGCAAATAAATAGCTCTTTTTAGAGCTATTTTTTTTAGAGTTATATATTTGGGATTGAAGCAAAAGCTAAATTGCACTGGCTGGGAATCGGACCCAGATCTCTCGCATGGCAAGCGAGAATTCTACCATTGAACCACCAATGCTCAAACGACAAAATTTAGTGCAAGAAATTTCAAAATAGCTGCCTAAAGGCCACGATGAACAAATAAATAGCTCTTTTTAGAATTCTTGCAAATAAATAGCTCTTTTTAGAGCTATTTTTTTTAGAGTTATATATTTGGGATTGAAGCAAAAGCTAAATTGCACTGGCTGGGAATCGGACCCAGATCTCTCGCATGGCAAGCGAGAATTCTACCATTGAACCACCAATGCTTAAACAACAAATTTTAGGGGAAAAAATTTCAAAATGGCGGCCTATGGACATTATGAACAACTGAAAAGCTCCAAAAAGGACAATTCTATTGAAGCATAAGTTAAATTGCACTGGCTGGGAATCGGACCCAGATCTCTCGCATGGCAAGCGAGAATTCTACCATTGAACCACCAATGCTTAAACAACAAATTTTAGGGGAAAAAATTTCAAAATGGCGGCCTATGGACATTATGAACAACTGAAAAGCTCCAAAAAGGACAATTCTATTGAAGCAAAAGTTAAATTGCACTTGTTGGGAATCGGACCCAGATCTCTCGCATGGCAAGCGAGAATTCTACCATTGAACCACCAATGCTTAAACAACAAATTTTAGGGGAAAAAATTTCAAAATGGCGGCCTATGGACATTATGAACAACTGAAAAGCTCCAAAAAGGACAATTCTATTGAAACAAAAGTTAATTTGCACTGGCTGGGAATCGGACCCAGAACTCTCGCATGGGAAAAGAGAATTCTACCCTTGAACCACCAATGCTCATATGACAAAATTTAGTGCAAGAGATTTTAAAATAGCTGCCTATGGACATTATGAAAAACTGAAAAGCTCCAAAAAGGACAATTCTATTGAAGCATAAGTTAAATTGCACTGGCTGGGAATCTGACCCAGATCTCTCGCATGGCAAGCGAGAATCTACCATTGAACCACCAATGCTTAAACAACAAATTTTAGGGGAAATTTTTTCAAAATGGCGGCCTATGGACATGATGAACAACTGAAAAGCTCCAAAAAGGACAAATCTATTGAAGCAAAAGTTAATTTGCACTGGCTGGGAATCGGACCCAGATCTCTCGCATGGCAAGCGAGAATTCTACCATTGAACCACCAATGCTCATACGACAAAATTTAGTGCAAGAAATTTCAAAATAGCTGCCTAAAGGCCACGATGAACAAATAAATAGCTCTTTTTAGAATTCTTGCAAATAAATAGCTCTTTTTAGAGCTATTTTTTTTAGAGTTATATATTTGGGATTGAAGCAAAAGCTAAATTGCACTGGCTGGGAATCGGACCCAGATCTCTCGCATGGCAAGCGAGAATTCTACCATTGAACCACCAATGCTCATACGACAAAATTTAGTGCAAGAAATTTCAAAATAGCTGCCTAAAGGCCACGATGAACAAATAAATAGCTCTTTTTAGAATTCTTGCAAATAAATAGCTCTTTTTAAAACTATTTTTTTTAGAGTTATATATTTGGGATTGAAGCAAAAGCTAAATTGCACTGGCTGGGAATCGGACCCAGATCTCTCGCATGGCAAGCGAGAATTCTACCATTGAACCACCAATGCTCATACGACAAAATTTAGTGCAAGAAATTTCAAAATAGCTGCCTAAAGGCCACGATGAACAAATAAATAGCTCTTTTTAGAATTCTTGCAAATAAATAGCTCTTTTTAGAGCTATTTATTTTAGAGCTATATATTTGGGATTGAAGCAAAAGTTAATTTGCACTGGCTGGGAATCGGACCCAGAACTCTCGCATGGGAAAAGAGAATTCTACCCTTGAACCACCAATGCTCATATGACAAAATTTAGTGCAAGAGATTTCAAAATAGCTGCCTATGGACATTATGAACAACTGAAAAGCTCCAAAAAGGACAATTCTATTGAAGCATAAGTTAAATTGCACTGGCTGGGAATCGGACCCAGATCTCTCGCATGGCAAGCGAGAATTCTACCATTGAACCACCAATGCTTAAACAACAAATTTTATGGGAAAAAATTTCAAAATGGCGTTCTATGGACATTATGAAGAACTGAAAAGCTCCAAAAAGGACAATTCTATTGAAGCAAAAGTTAAATTGCACTTGTTGGGAATCGGACCCAGATCTCTCGCATGGCAAGCGAGAATTCTACCATTGAACCACCAATGCTTAAACAACAAATTTTAGGGGAAAAAATTTCAAAATGGCGGCCTATGGACATTATGAACAACTGAAAAGCTCCAAAAAGGACAATTCTATTGAAACAAAAGTTAATTTGCACTGGCTGGGAATCGGACCCAGAACTCTCGCATGGGAAAAGAGAATTCTACCCTTGAACCACCAATGCTCATATGACAAAATTTAGTGCAAGAGATTTTAAAATAGCTGCCTATGGACATTATGAAAAACTGAAAAGCTCCAAAAAGGACAATTCTATTGAAGCATAAGTTAAATTGCACTGGCTGGGAATCTGACCCAGATCTCTCGCATGGCAAGCGAGAATTCTACCATTGAACCACCAATGCTCATACGACAAAATTTAGTGCAAGAAATTTCAAAATAGCTGCCTAAAGGCCACGATGAACAAATAAATAGCTCTTTTTAGAATTCTTGCAAATAAATAGCTCTTTTTAGAGCTATTTTTTTTAGAGTTATATATTTGGGATTGAAGCAAAAGCTAAATTGCACTGGCTGGGAATCGGACCCAGATCTCTCGCATGGCAAGCGAGAATTCTACCATTGAACCACCAATGCTCAAACGACAAAATTTAGTGCAAGAAATTTCAAAATAGCTGCCTAAAGGCCACGATGAACAAATAAATAGCTCTTTTTAGAATTCTTGCAAATAAATAGCTCTTTTTAGAGCTATTTTTTTTAGAGTTATATATTTGGGATTGAAGCAAAAGCTAAATTGCACTGGCTGGGAATCGGACCCAGATCTCTCGCATGGCAAGCGAGAATTCTACCATTGAACCACCAATGCTTAAACAACAAATTTTAGGGGAAAAAATTTCAAAATGGCGGCCTATGGACATTATGAACAACTGAAAAGCTCCAAAAAGGACAATTCTATTGAAACAAAAGTTAATTTGCACTGGCTGGGAATCGGACCCAGAACTCTCGCATGGGAAAAGAGAATTCTACCCTTGAACCACCAATGCTCATATGACAAAATTTAGTGCAAGAGATTTTAAAATAGCTGCCTATGGACATTATGAAAAACTGAAAAGCTCCAAAAAGGACAATTCTATTGAAGCATAAGTTAAATTGCACTGGCTGGAAATCTGACCCAGATCTCTCGCATGGCAAGCGAGAATTCTACCATTGAACCACCAATGCTCATACGACAAAATTTAGTGCAAGAAATTTCAAAATAGCTGCCTAAAGGCCACGATGAACAAATAAATAGCTCTTTTTAGAATTCTTGCAAATAAATAGCTCTTTTTAGAGCTATTTTTTTTAGAGTTATATATTTGGGATTGAAGCAAAAGCTAAATTGCACTGGCTGGGAATCGGACCCAGATCTCTCGCATGGCAAGCGAGAATTCTACCATTGAACCACCAATGCTCAAACGACAAAATTTAGTGCAAGAAATTTCAAAATAGCTGCCTAAAGGCCACGATGAACAAATAAATAGCTCTTTTTAGAATTCTTGCAAATAAATAGCTCTTTTTAGAGCTATTTATTTTAGAGCTATATATTTGGGATTGAAGCAAAAGTTAATTTGCACTGGCTGGGAATCGGACCCAGAACTCTCGCATGGGAAAAGAGAATTCTACCCTTGAACCACCAATGCTCATATGACAAAATTTAGTGCAAGAGATTTCAAAATAGCTGCCTATGGACATTATGAACAACTGAAAAGCTCCAAAAAGGACAATTCTATTGAAGCATAAGTTAAATTGCACTGGCTGGGAATCGGACCCAGATCTCTCGCATGGCAAGCGAGAATTCTACCATTGAACCACCAATGCTTAAACAACAAATTTTAGGGGAAAAAATTTCAAAATGGCGTTCTATGGACATTATGAAGAACTGAAAAGCTCCAAAAAGGACAATTCTATTGAAGCAAAAGTTAAATTGCACTTGTTGGGAATCGGACCCAGATCTCTCGCATGGCAAGCGAGAATTCTACCATTGAACCACCAATGCTTAAACAACAAATTTTAGGGGAAAAAATTTCAAAATGGCGGCCTATGGACATTATGAACAACTGAAAAGCTCCAAAAAGGACAATTCTATTGAAACAAAAGTTAATTTGCACTGGCTGGGAATCGGACCCAGAACTCTCGCATGGGAAAAGAGAATTCTACCCTTGAACCACCAATGCTCATATGACAAAATTTAGTGCAAGAGATTTTAAAATAGCTGCCTATGGACATTATGAAAAACTGAAAAGCTCCAAAAAGGACAATTCTATTGAAGCATAAGTTAAATTGCACTGGCTGGAAATCTGACCCAGATCTCTCGCATGGCAAGCGAGAATTCTACCATTGAACCACCAATGCTCATACGACAAAATTTAGTGCAAGAAATTTCAAAATAGCTGCCTAAAGGCCACGATGAACAAATAAATAGCTCTTTTTAGAATTCTTGCAAATAAATAGCTCTTTTTAGAGCTATTTTTTTTAGAGTTATATATTTGGGATTGAAGCAAAAGCTAAATTGCACTGGCTGGGAATCGGACCCAGATCTCTCGCATGGCAAGCGAGAATTCTACCATTGAACCACCAATGCTCAAACGACAAAATTTAGTGCAAGAAATTTCAAAATAGCTGCCTAAAGGCCACGATGAACAAATAAATAGCTCTTTTTAGAATTCTTGCAAATAAATAGCTCTTTTTAGAGCTATTTTTTTTAGAGTTATATATTTGGGATTGAAGCAAAAGCTAAATTGCACTGGCTGGGAATCGGACCCAGATCTCTCGCATGGCAAGCGAGAATTCTACCATTGAACCACCAATGCTTAAACAACAAATTTTAGGGGAAAAAATTTCAAAATGGCGGCCTATGGACATTATGAACAACTGAAAAGCTCCAAAAAGGACAATTCTATTGAAACAAAAGTTAATTTGCACTGGCTGGGAATCGGACCCAGAACTCTCGCATGGGAAAAGAGAATTCTACCCTTGAACCACCAATGCTCATATGACAAAATTTAGTGCAAGAGATTTTAAAATAGCTGCCTATGGACATTATGAAAAACTGAAAAGCTCCAAAAAGGACAATTCTATTGAAGCATAAGTTAAATTGCACTGGCTGGAAATCTGACCCAGATCTCTCGCATGGCAAGCGAGAATTCTACCATTGAACCACCAATGCTCATACGACAAAATTTAGTGCAAGAAATTTCAAAATAGCTGCCTAAAGGCCACGATGAACAAATAAATAGCTCTTTTTAGAATTCTTGCAAATAAATAGCTCTTTTTAGAGCTATTTTTTTTAGAGTTATATATTTGGGATTGAAGCAAAAGCTAAATTGCACTGGCTGGGAATCGGACCCAGATCTCTCGCATGGCAAGCGAGAATTCTACCATTGAACCACCAATGCTCAAACGACAAAATTTAGTGCAAGAAATTTCAAAATAGCTGCCTAAAGGCCACGATGAACAAATAAATAGCTCTTTTTAGAATTCTTGCAAATAAATAGCTCTTTTTAGAGCTATTTTTTTTAGAGTTATATATTTGGGATTGAAGCAAAAGCTAAATTGCACTGGCTGGGAATCGGACCCAGATCTCTCGCATGGCAAGCGAGAATTCTACCATTGAACCACCAATGCTTAAACAACAAATTTTAGGGGAAACAATTTCAAAATGGCGGCCTATGGACATTATGAACAACTGAAAAGCTCCAAAAAGGACAATTCTATTGAAACAAAAGTTAATTTGCACTGGCTGGGAATCGGACCCAGAACTCTCGCATGGGAAAAGAGAATTCTACCCTTGAACCACCAATGCTCATATGACAAAATTTAGTGCAAGAGATTTTAAAATAGCTGCCTATGGACATTATGAAAAACTGAAAAGCTCCAAAAAGGACAATTCTATTGAAGCATAAGTTAAATTGCACTGGCTGGAAATCTGACCCAGATCTCTCGCATGGCAAGCGAGAATTCTACCATTGAACCACCAATGCTCATACGACAAAATTTAGTGCAAGAAATTTCAAAATAGCTGCCTAAAGGCCACGATGAACAAATAAATAGCTCTTTTTAGAATTCTTGCAAATAAATAGCTCTTTTTAGAGCTATTTTTTTTAGAGTTATATATTTGGGATTGAAGCAAAAGCTAAATTGCACTGGCTGGGAATCGGACCCAGATCTCTCGCATGGCAAGCGAGAATTCTACCATTGAACCACCAATGCTCAAACGACAAAATTTAGTGCAAGAAATTTCAAAATAGCTGCCTAAAGGCCACGATGAACAAATAAATAGCTCTTTTTAGAATTCTTGCAAATAAATAGCTCTTTTTAGAGCTATTTTTTTTAGAGTTATATATTTGGGATTGAAGCAAAAGCTAAATTGCACTGGCTGGGAATCGGACCCAGATCTCTCGCATGGCAAGCGAGAATTCTACCATTGAACCACCAATGCTTAAACAACAAATTTTAGGGGAAAAAATTTCAAAATGGCGGCCTATGGACATTATGAACAACTGAAAAGCTCCAAAAAGGACAATTCTATTGAAACAAAAGTTAATTTGCACTGGCTGGGAATCGGACCCAGAACTCTCGCATGGGAAAAGAGAATTCTACCCTTGAACCACCAATGCTCATATGACAAAATTTAGTGCAAGAGATTTTAAAATAGCTGCCTATGGACATTATGAAAAACTGAAAAGCTCCAAAAAGGACAATTCTATTGAAGCATAAGTTAAATTGCACTGGCTGGAAATCTGACCCAGATCTCTCGCATGGCAAGCGAGAATTCTACCATTGAACCACCAATGCTCATACGACAAAATTTAGTGCAAGAAATTTCAAAATAGCTGCCTAAAGGCCACGATGAACAAATAAATAGCTCTTTTTAGAATTCTTGCAAATAAATAGCTCTTTTTAGAGCTATTTTTTTTAGAGTTATATATTTGGGATTGAAGCAAAAGCTAAATTGCACTGGCTGGGAATCGGACCCAGATCTCTCGCATGGCAAGCGAGAATTCTACCATTGAACCACCAATGCTTAAACAACAAATTTTAGGGGAAAAAATTTCAAAATGGCGGCCTATGGACATTATGAACAACTGAAAAGCTCCAAAAAGGACAATTCTATTGAAACAAAAGTTAATTTGCACTGGCTGGGAATCGGACCCAGAACTCTCGCATGGGAAAAGAGAATTCTACCCTTGAACCACCAATGCTCATATGACAAAATTTAGTGCAAGAGATTTTAAAATAGCTGCCTATGGACATTATGAAAAACTGAAAAGCTCCAAAAAGGACAATTCTATTGAAGCAAAAGTTAATTTGCACTGGCTGGGAATTGGACCCAGATCTCTCGCATGGCAAGCGAGAATTCTACCATTGAACCACCAATGCTTAAACAACAAATTTTAGGGGAAAATTTTTTAAAATGGCGTTCTATGGACATTATGAAGAACTGAAAAGCTCCAAAAAGGACAATTCTATTGAAGCAAAAGTTAAATTGCACTTGTTGGGAATCGGACCCAGATCTCTCGCATGGCAAGCGAGAATTCTACCATTGAACCACCAATGCTTAAACAACAAATTTTAGGGGAAAAAATTTCAAAATGGCGGCCTATGGACATTATGAACAACTGAAAAGCTCCAAAAAGGACAATTCTATTGAAACAAAAGTTAATTTGCACTGGCTGGGAATCGGACCCAGAACTCTCGCATGGCAAGCGAGAATTCTACCATTGAACCACCAATGCTTAAACAACAAATTTTAGGGGAAAAAATTTCAAAATGGCGTTCTATGGACATTATGAAGAACTGAAAAGCTCCAAAAAGGACAATTCTATTGAAGCAAAAGTTAAATTGCACTGGCTGGGAATCGGACCCAGAACTCTCGCATGGCAAGCGAGAATTCTACCATTGAACCACCAATGCTTAAACAACAAATTTTAGGGGAAAAAATTTCAAAATGGCGGCCTATGGACATGATGAACAACTGAAAAGCTCCAAAAAGGACAAATCTATTGAAGCAAAAGTTAATTTGCACTGGCTGGGAATCGGACCCAGATCTCTCGCATGGCAAGCGAGAATTCTACCATTGAACCACCAATGCTCATACGACAAAATTTAGTGCAAGAAATTTCAAAATAGCTGCCTAAAGGCCACGATGAACAAATAAATAGCTCTTTTTAGAATTCTTGCAAATAAATAGCTCTTTTTAGAGCTATTTTTTTCAGAGTTATATATTTGGGATTGAAGCAAAAGCTAAATTGCACTGGCTGGGAATCGGACCCAGATCTCTCGCATGGCAAGCGAGAATTCTACCATTGAACCACCAATACTCATACGACAAAATTTAGTGCAAGAAATTTCAAAATAGCTGCCTAAAGGCCACGATGAACAAATAAATAGCTCTTTTTAGAATTCTTGCAAATAAATAGCTCTTTTTAGAGCTATTTATTTTAGAGCTATATATTTGGGATTGAAGCAAAAGTTAATTTGCACTGGCTGGGAATCGGACCCAGAACTCTCGCATGGGAAAAGAGAATTCTACCCTTGAACCACCAATGCTCATATGACAACATTTAGTGCAAGAGATTTCAAAATAGCTGCCTATGGACATTATGAAAAACTGAAAAGCTCCAAAAAGGACAATTCTATTGAAACAAAAGTTAATTTGCACTGGCTGGGAATCGGACCCAGAACTCTCGCATGGGAAAAGAGAATTCTACCCTTGAACCACCAATGCTCATATGACAAAATTTAGTGCAAGAGATTTCAAAATAGCTGCCTATGGACATTATGAAAAACTGAAAAGCTCCAAAAAGGACAATTCTATTGAAACAAAAGTTAATTTGCACTGGCTGGGAATCGGACCCAGAACTCTCGCATGGCAAGCGAGAATTCTACCATTGAACCACCAATGCTCATACGACAAAATTTAGTGCAAGAAATTTCAAAATAGCTGCCTAAAGGCCACGATGAACAAATAAATAGCTCTTTTTAGAATTCTTGCAAATAAATAGCTCTTTTTAGAGCTATTTTTTTTAGAGTTATATATTTGGGATTGAAGCAAAAGCTAAATTGCACTGGCTGGGAATCGGACCCAGATCTCTCGCATGGCAAGCGAGAATTCTACCATTGAACCACCAATGCTCAAACGACAAAATTTAGTGCAAGAAATTTCAAAATAGCTGCCTAAAGGCCACGATGAACAAATAAATAGCTCTTTTTAGAATTCTTGCAAATAAATAGCTCTTTTTAGAGCTATTTTTTTTAGAGTTATATATTTGGGATTGAAGCAAAAGCTTAATTGCACTGGCTGGGAATCGGACCCAGATCTCTCGCATGGCAAGCGAGAATTCTACTATTGAACCACCAATGCTTAAACAACAAATTTTAGGGGAAAAAATTTCAAAATGGCGGCCTATGGACATTATGAACAACTGAAAAGCTCCAAAAAGGACAATTCTATTGAAACAAAAGTTAATTTGCACTGGCTGGGAATCGGACCCAGAACTCTCGCATGGGAAAAGAGAATTCTACCCTTGAACCACCAATGCTCATATGACAAAATTTAGTGCAAGAGATTTTAAAATAGCTGCCTATGGACATTATGAAAAACTGAAAAGCTCCAAAAAGGACAATTCTATTGAAGCAAAAGTTAATTTGCACTGGCTGGGAATTGGACCCAGATCTCTCGCATGGCAAGCGAGAATTCTACCATTGAACCACCAATGCTTAAACAACAAATTTTAGGGGAAAATTTTTTAAAATGGCGTTCTATGGACATTATGAAGAACTGAAAAGCTCCAAAAAGGACAATTCTATTGAAGCAAAAGTTAAATTGCACTTGTTGGGAATCGGACCCAGATCTCTCGCATGGCAAGCGAGAATTCTACCATTGAACCACCAATGCTTAAACAACAAATTTTAGGGGAAAAAATTTCAAAATGGCGGCCTATGGACATTATGAACAACTGAAAAGCTCCAAAAAGGACAATTCTATTGAAACAAAAGTTAATTTGCACTGGCTGGGAATCGGACCCAGAACTCTCGCATGGCAAGCGAGAATTCTACCATTGAACCACCAATGCTTAAACAACAAATTTTAGGGGAAAATTTTTTAAAATGGCGTTCTATGGACATTATGAAGAACTGAAAAGCTCCAAAAAGGACAATTCTATTGAAGCAAAAGTTAAATTGCACTTGTTGGGAATCGGACCCAGATCTCTCGCATGGCAAGCGAGAATTCTACCATTGAACCACCAATGCTTAAACAACAAATTTTAGGGGAAAAAATTTCAAAATGGCGGCCTATGGACATTATGAACAACTGAAAAGCTCCAAAAAGGACAATTCTATTGAAACAAAAGTTAATTTGCACTGGCTGGGAATCGGACCCAGAACTCTCGCATGGCAAGCGAGAATTCTACCATTGAACCACCAATGCTTAAACAACAAATTTTAGGGGAAAAAATTTCAAAATGGCGTTCTATGGACATTATGAAGAACTGAAAAGCTCCAAAAAGGACAATTCTATTGAAGCAAAAGTTAAATTGCACTTGTTGGGAATCGGACCCAGATCTCTCGCATGGCAAGCGAGAATTCTACCATTGAACCACCAATGCTTAAACAACAAATTTTAGGGGAAAAAATTTCAAAATGGCGGCCTATGGACATTATGAACAACTGAAAAGCTCCAAAAAGGACAATTCTATTGAAACAAAAGTTAAATTGCACTGGCTGGGAATCTGACCCAGATCTCTCGCATGGCAAGCGAGAATTCTACCATTGAACCACCAATGCTTAAACAACAAATTTTAGGGGAAATTTTTTCAAAATGGCGGCCTATGGACATGATGAACAACTGAAAAGCTCCAAAAAGGACAAATCTATTGAAGCAAAAGTTAATTTGCACTGGCTGGGAATCGGACCCAGATCTCTCGCATGGCAAGCGAGAATTCTACCATTGAACCACCAATGCTTAAACAACAAATTTTAGGGGAAAATTTTTTAAAATGGCGTTCTATGGACATTATGAAGAACTGAAAAGCTCCAAAAAGGACAATTCTATTGAAGCAAAAGTTAAATTGCACTTGTTGGGAATCGGACCCAGATCTCTCGCATGGCAAGCGAGAATTCTACCATTGAACCACCAATGCTTAAACAACAAATTTTAGGGGAAAAAATTTCAAAATGGCGGCCTATGGACATTATGAACAACTGAAAAGCTCCAAAAAGGACAATTCTATTGAAACAAAAGTTAATTTGCACTGGCTGGGAATCGGACCCAGAACTCTCGCATGGCAAGCGAGAATTCTACCATTGAACCACCAATGCTTAAACAACAAATTTTAGGGGAAAAAATTTCAAAATGGCGTTCTATGGACATTATGAAGAACTGAAAAGCTCCAAAAAGGACAATTCTATTGAAGCAAAAGTTAAATTGCACTTGTTGGGAATCGGACCCAGATCTCTCGCATGGCAAGCGAGAATTCTACCATTGAACCACCAATGCTTAAACAACAAATTTTAGGGGAAAAAATTTCAAAATGGCGGCCTATGGACATTATGAACAACTGAAAAGCTCCAAAAAGGACAATTCTATTGAAACAAAAGTTAAATTGCACTGGCTGGGAATCTGACCCAGATCTCTCGCATGGCAAGCGAGAATTCTACCATTGAACCACCAATGCTTAAACAACAAATTTTAGGGGAAATTTTTTCAAAATGGCGGCCTATGGACATGATGAACAACTGAAAAGCTCCAAAAAGGACAAATCTATTGAAGCAAAAGTTAATTTGCACTGGCTGGGAATCGGACCCAGATCTCTCGCATGGCAAGCGAGAATTCTACCATTGAACCACCAATGCTCATACGACAAAATTTAGTGCAAGAAATTTCAAAATAGCTGCCTAAAGGCCACGATGAACAAATAAATAGCTCTTTTTAGAATTCTTGCAAATAAATAGCTCTTTTTAGAGCTATTTTTTTCAGAGTTATATATTTGGGATTGAAGCAAAAGCTAAATTGCACTGGCTGGGAATCGGACCCAGATCTCTCGCATGGCAAGCGAGAATTCTACCATTGAACCACCAATACTCATACGACAAAATTTAGTGCAAGAAATTTCAAAATAGCTGCCTAAAGGCCACGATGAACAAATAAATAGCTCTTTTTAGAATTCTTGCAAATAAATAGCTCTTTTTAGAGCTATTTATTTTAGAGCTATATATTTGGGATTGAAGCAAAAGTTAATTTGCACTGGCTGGGAATCGGACCCAGAACTCTCGCATGGGAAAAGAGAATTCTACCCTTGAACCACCAATGCTCATATGACAAAATTTAGTGCAAGAGATTTCAAAATAGCTGCCTATGGACATTATGAAAAACTGAAAAGCTCCAAAAAGGACAATTCTATTGAAACAAAAGTTAATTTGCACTGGCTGGGAATCGGACCCAGAACTCTCGCATGGGAAAAGAGAATTCTACCCTTGAACCACCAATGCTCATATGACAAAATTTAGTGCAAGAGATTTCAAAATAGCTGCCTATGGACATTATGAAAAACTGAAAAGCTCCAAAAAGGACAATTCTATTGAAACAAAAGTTAATTTGCACTGGCTGGGAATCGGACCCAGAACTCTCGCATGGGAAAAGAGAATTCTACCCTTGAACCACCAATGCTCATATGACAAAATTTAGTGCAAGAGATTTTAAAATAGCTGCCTATGGACATTATGAAAAACTGAAAAGCTCCAAAAAGGACAATTCTATTGAAGCATAAGTTAAATTGCACTGGCTGGGAATCGGACCCAGATCTCTCGCATGGCAAGCGAGAATTCTACCATTGAACCACCAATGCTTAAACAACAAATTTTAGGGGAAAAATTTTTAAAATGGCGTTCTATGGACATTATGAAAAACTGAAAAGCTCCAAAAAGGACAATTCTATTGAAACAAAAGTTAATTTGCACTGGCTGGGAATCGGACCCAGAACTCTCGCATGGGAAAAGAGAATTCTACCCTTGAACCACCAATGCTCATATGACAAAATTTAGTGCAAGAGATTTCAAAATAGCT
Organism: Pungitius pungitius; assembly: GCF_949316345.1. Classification (NCBI taxonomy): domain Eukaryota; kingdom Metazoa; phylum Chordata; class Actinopteri; order Perciformes; family Gasterosteidae; genus Pungitius; species Pungitius pungitius. Next base: position 17,959,246 of record NC_084917.1, on the reverse strand, counting down.
GCCTATGGACATTATGAAAAACTGAAAAGCTCCAAAAAGGACAATTCTATTGAAACAAAAGTTAATTTGCACTGGCTGGGAATCGGACCCAGAACTCTCGCATGGCAAGCGAGAATTCTACCATTGAACCACCAATGCTCATACGACAAAATTTAGTGCAAGAAATTTCAAAATAGCTGCCTAAAGGCCACGATGAACAAATAAATAGCTCTTTTTAGAATTCTTGCAAATAAATAGCTCTTTTTAGAGCTATTTTTTTTAGAGTTATATATTTGGGATTGAAGCAAAAGCTAAATTGCACTGGCTGGGAATCGGACCCAGATCTCTCGCATGGCAAGCGAGAATTCTACCATTGAACCACCAATGCTCAAACGACAAAATTTAGTGCAAGAAATTTCAAAATAGCTGCCTAAAGGCCACGATGAACAAATAAATAGCTCTTTTTAGAATTCTTGCAAATAAATAGCTCTTTTTAGAGCTATTTTTTTTAGAGTTATATATTTGGGATTGAAGCAAAAGCTAAATTGCACTGGCTGGGAATCGGACCCAGATCTCTCGCATGGCAAGCGAGAATTCTACCATTGAACCACCAATGCTTAAACAACAAATTTTAGGGGAAAAAATTTCAAAATGGCGGCCTATGGACATTATGAACAACTGAAAAGCTCCAAAAAGGACAATTCTATTGAAACAAAAGTTAATTTGCACTGGCTGGGAATCGGACCCAGAACTCTCGCATGGGAAAAGAGAATTCTACCCTTGAACCACCAATGCTCATATGACAAAATTTAGTGCAAGAGATTTTAAAATAGCTGCCTATGGACATTATGAAAAACTGAAAAGCTCCAAAAAGGACAATTCTATTGAAGCAAAAGTTAATTTGCACTGGCTGGGAATTGGACCCAGATCTCTCGCATGGCAAGCGAGAATTCTACCATTGAACCACCAATGCTTAAACAACAAATTTTAGGGGAAAATTTTTTAAAATGGCGTTCTATGGACATTATGAAGAACTGAAAAGCTCCAAAAAGGACAATTCTATTGAAGCAAAAGTTAAATTGCACTTGTTGGGAATCGGACCCAGATCTCTCGCATGGCAAGCGAGAATTCTACCATTGAACCACCAATGCTTAAACAACAAATTTTAGGGGAAAAAATTTCAAAATGGCGGCCTATGGACATGATGAACAACTGAAAAGCTCCAAAAAGGACAAATCTATTGAAGCAAAAGTTAATTTGCACTGGCTGGGAATCGGACCCAGATCTCTCGCATGGCAAGCGAGAATTCTACCATTGAACCACCAATGCTCAAACGACAAAATTTAGTGCAAGAAATTTCAAAATAGCTGCCTAAAGGCCACGATGAACAAATAAATAGCTCTTTTTAGAATTCTTGCAAATAAATAGCTCTTTTTAGAGCTATTTTTTTTAGAGTTATATATTTGGGATTGAAGCAAAAGCTAAATTGCACTGGCTGGGAATCGGACCCAGATCTCTCGCATGGCAAGCGAGAATTCTACCATTGAACCACCAATGCTTAAACAACAAATTTTAGGGGAAAAAATTTCAAAATGGCGGCCTATGGACATTATGAACAACTGAAAAGCTCCAAAAAGGACAATTCTATTGAAACAAAAGTTAATTTGCACTGGCTGGGAATCGGACCCAGAACTCTCGCATGGGAAAAGAGAATTCTACCCTTGAACCACCAATGCTCATATGACAAAATTTAGTGCAAGAGATTTTAAAATAGCTGCCTATGGACATTATGAAAAACTGAAAAGCTCCAAAAAGGACAATTCTATTGAAGCATAAGTTAAATTGCACTGGCTGGAAATCTGACCCAGATCTCTCGCATGGCAAGCGAGAATTCTACCATTGAACCACCAATGCTCATACGACAAAATTTAGTGCAAGAAATTTCAAAATAGCTGCCTAAAGGCCACGATGAACAAATAAATAGCTCTTTTTAGAATTCTTGCAAATAAATAGCTCTTTTTAGAGCTATTTTTTTTAGAGTTATATATTTGGGATTGAAGCAAAAGCTAAATTGCACTGGCTGGGAATCGGACCCAGATCTCTCGCATGGCAAGCGAGAATTCTACCATTGAACCACCAATGCTTAAACAACAAATTTTAGGGGAAAAAATTTCAAAATGGCGGCCTATGGACATTATGAACAACTGAAAAGCTCCAAAAAGGACAATTCTATTGAAACAAAAGTTAATTTGCACTGGCTGGGAATCGGACCCAGAACTCTCGCATGGGAAAAGAGAATTCTACCCTTGAACCACCAATGCTCATATGACAAAATTTAGTGCAAGAGATTTTAAAATAGCTGCCTATGGACATTATGAAAAACTGAAAAGCTCCAAAAAGGACAATTCTATTGAAGCAAAAGTTAATTTGCACTGGCTGGGAATTGGACCCAGATCTCTCGCATGGCAAGCGAGAATTCTACCATTGAACCACCAATGCTTAAACAACAAATTTTAGGGGAAAATTTTTTAAAATGGCGTTCTATGGACATTATGAAGAACTGAAAAGCTCCAAAAAGGACAATTCTATTGAAGCAAAAGTTAAATTGCACTTGTTGGGAATCGGACCCAGATCTCTCGCATGGCAAGCGAGAATTCTACCATTGAACCACCAATGCTTAAACAACAAATTTTAGGGGAAAAAATTTCAAAATGGCGGCCTATGGACATTATGAACAACTGAAAAGCTCCAAAAAGGACAATTCTATTGAAACAAAAGTTAATTTGCACTGGCTGGGAATCGGACCCAGAACTCTCGCATGGCAAGCGAGAATTCTACCATTGAACCACCAATGCTTAAACAACAAATTTTAGGGGAAAAAATTTCAAAATGGCGTTCTATGGACATTATGAAGAACTGAAAAGCTCCAAAAAGGACAATTCTATTGAAGCAAAAGTTAAATTGCACTGGCTGGGAATCGGACCCAGAACTCTCGCATGGCAAGCGAGAATTCTACCATTGAACCACCAATGCTTAAACAACAAATTTTAGGGGAAAAAATTTCAAAATGGCGGCCTATGGACATGATGAACAACTGAAAAGCTCCAAAAAGGACAAATCTATTGAAGCAAAAGTTAATTTGCACTGGCTGGGAATCGGACCCAGATCTCTCGCATGGCAAGCGAGAATTCTACCATTGAACCACCAATGCTCATATGACAAAATTTAGTGCAAGAAATTTCAAAATAGCTGCCTAAAGGCCACGATGAACAAATAAATAGCTCTTTTTAGAATTCTTGCAAATAAATAGCTCTTTTTAGAGCTATTTTTTTCAGAGTTATATATTTGGGATTGAAGCAAAAGCTAAATTGCACTGGCTGGGAATCGGACCCAGATCTCTCGCATGGCAAGCGAGAATTCTACCATTGAACCACCAATACTCATACGACAAAATTTAGTGCAAGAAATTTCAAAATAGCTGCCTAAAGGCCACGATGAACAAATAAATAGCTCTTTTTAGAATTCTTGCAAATAAATAGCTCTTTTTAGAGCTATTTATTTTAGAGCTATATATTTGGGATTGAAGCAAAAGTTAATTTGCACTGGCTGGGAATCGGACCCAGAACTCTCGCATGGGAAAAGAGAATTCTACCCTTGAACCACCAATGCTCATATGACAACATTTAGTGCAAGAGATTTCAAAATAGCTGCCTATGGACATTATGAAAAACTGAAAAGCTCCAAAAAGGACAATTCTATTGAAACAAAAGTTAATTTGCACTGGCTGGGAATCGGACCCAGAACTCTCGCATGGGAAAAGAGAATTCTACCCTTGAACCACCAATGCTCATATGACAAAATTTAGTGCAAGAGATTTCAAAATAGCTGCCTATGGACATTATGAAAAACTGAAAAGCTCCAAAAAGGACAATTCTATTGAAACAAAAGTTAATTTGCACTGGCTGGGAATCGGACCCAGAACTCTCGCATGGCAAGCGAGAATTCTACCATTGAACCACCAATGCTCATACGACAAAATTTAGTGCAAGAAATTTCAAAATAGCTGCCTAAAGGCCACGATGAACAAATAAATAGCTCTTTTTAGAATTCTTGCAAATAAATAGCTCTTTTTAGAGCTATTTTTTTTAGAGTTATATATTTGGGATTGAAGCAAAAGCTAAATTGCACTGGCTGGGAATCGGACCCAGATCTCTCGCATGGCAAGCGAGAATTCTACCATTGAACCACCAATGCTCAAACGACAAAATTTAGTGCAAGAAATTTCAAAATAGCTGCCTAAAGGCCACGATGAACAAATAAATAGCTCTTTTTAGAATTCTTGCAAATAAATAGCTCTTTTTAGAGCTATTTTTTTTAGAGTTATATATTTGGGATTGAAGCAAAAGCTAAATTGCACTGGCTGGGAATCGGACCCAGATCTCTCGCATGGCAAGCGAGAATTCTACTATTGAACCACCAATGCTTAAACAACAAATTTTAGGGGAAAAAATTTCAAAATGGCGGCCTATGGACATTATGAACAACTGAAAAGCTCCAAAAAGGACAATTCTATTGAAACAAAAGTTAATTTGCACTGGCTGGGAATCGGACCCAGAACTCTCGCATGGGAAAAGAGAATTCTACCCTTGAACCACCAATGCTCATATGACAAAATTTAGTGCAAGAGATTTTAAAATAGCTGCCTATGGACATTATGAAAAACTGAAAAGCTCCAAAAAGGACAATTCTATTGAAGCAAAAGTTAATTTGCACTGGCTGGGAATTGGACCCAGATCTCTCGCATGGCAAGCGAGAATTCTACCATTGAACCACCAATGCTTAAACAACAAATTTTAGGGGAAAATTTTTTAAAATGGCGTTCTATGGACATTATGAAGAACTGAAAAGCTCCAAAAAGGACAATTCTATTGAAGCAAAAGTTAAATTGCACTTGTTGGGAATCGGACCCAGATCTCTCGCATGGCAAGCGAGAATTCTACCATTGAACCACCAATGCTTAAACAACAAATTTTAGGGGAAAAAATTTCAAAATGGCGGCCTATGGACATTATGAACAACTGAAAAGCTCCAAAAAGGACAATTCTATTGAAACAAAAGTTAATTTGCACTGGCTGGGAATCGGACCCAGAACTCTCGCATGGCAAGCGAGAATTCTACCATTGAACCACCAATGCTTAAACAACAAATTTTAGGGGAAAAAATTTCAAAATGGCGTTCTATGGACATTATGAAGAACTAAAAAGCTCCAAAAAGGACAATTCTATTGAAGCAAAAGTTAAATTGCACTTGTTGGGAATCGGACCCAGATCTCTCGCATGGCAAGCGAGAATTCTACCATTGAACCACCAATGCTTAAACAAAAAATTTTAGGGGAAAAAATTTCAAAATGGCGGCCTATGGACATTATGAACAACTGAAAAGCTCCAAAAAGGACAATTCTATTGAAACAAAAGTTAAATTGCACTGGCTGGGAATCTGACCCAGATCTCTCGCATGGCAAGCGAGAATTCTACCATTGAACCACCAATGCTTAAACAACAAATTTTAGGGGAAATTTTTTCAAAATGGCGGCCTATGGACATGATGAACAACTGAAAAGCTCCAAAAAGGACAAATCTATTGAAGCAAAAGTTAATTTGCACTGGCTGGGAATCGGACCCAGATCTCTCGCATGGCAAGCGAGAATTCTACCATTGAACCACCAATGCTTAAACAACAAATTTTAGGGGAAAATTTTTTAAAATGGCGTTCTATGGACATTATGAAGAACTGAAAAGCTCCAAAAAGGACAATTCTATTGAAGCAAAAGTTAAATTGCACTTGTTGGGAATCGGACCCAGATCTCTCGCATGGCAAGCGAGAATTCTACCATTGAACCACCAATGCTTAAACAACAAATTTTAGGGGAAAAAATTTCAAAATGGCGGCCTATGGACATTATGAACAACTGAAAAGCTCCAAAAAGGACAATTCTATTGAAACAAAAGTTAATTTGCACTGGCTGGGAATCGGACCCAGAACTCTCGCATGGCAAGCGAGAATTCTACCATTGAACCACCAATGCTTAAACAACAAATTTTAGGGGAAAAAATTTCAAAATGGCGTTCTATGGACATTATGAAGAACTGAAAAGCTCCAAAAAGGACAATTCTATTGAAGCAAAAGTTAAATTGCACTTGTTGGGAATCGGACCCAGATCTCTCGCATGGCAAGCGAGAATTCTACCATTGAACCACCAATGCTTAAACAACAAATTTTAGGGGAAAAAATTTCAAAATGGCGGCCTATGGACATTATGAACAACTGAAAAGCTCCAAAAAGGACAATTCTATTGAAACAAAAGTTAAATTGCACTGGCTGGGAATCTGACCCAGATCTCTCGCATGGCAAGCGAGAATTCTACCATTGAACCACCAATGCTTAAACAACAAATTTTAGGGGAAATTTTTTCAAAATGGCGGCCTATGGACATGATGAACAACTGAAAAGCTCCAAAAAGGACAAATCTATTGAAGCAAAAGTTAATTTGCACTGGCTGGGAATCGGACCCAGATCTCTCGCATGGCAAGCGAGAATTCTACCATTGAACCACCAATGCTCATACGACAAAATTTAGTGCAAGAAATTTCAAAATAGCTGCCTAAAGGCCACGATGAACAAATAAATAGCTCTTTTTAGAATTCTTGCAAATAAATAGCTCTTTTTAGAGCTATTTTTTTCAGAGTTATATATTTGGGATTGAAGCAAAAGCTAAATTGCACTGGCTGGGAATCGGACCCAGATCTCTCGCATGGCAAGCGAGAATTCTACCATTGAACCACCAATACTCATACGACAAAATTTAGTGCAAGAAATTTCAAAATAGCTGCCTAAAGGCCACGATGAACAAATAAATAGCTCTTTTTAGAATTCTTGCAAATAAATAGCTCTTTTTAGAGCTATTTATTTTAGAGCTATATATTTGGGATTGAAGCAAAAGTTAATTTGCACTGGCTGGGAATCGGACCCAGAACTCTCGCATGGGAAAAGAGAATTCTACCCTTGAACCACCAATGCTCATATGACAAAATTTAGTGCAAGAGATTTCAAAATAGCTGCCTATGGACATTATGAAAAACTGAAAAGCTCCAAAAAGGACAATTCTATTGAAACAAAAGTTAATTTGCACTGGCTGGGAATCGGACCCAGAACTCTCGCATGGGAAAAGAGAATTCTACCCTTGAACCACCAATGCTCATATGACAAAATTTAGTGCAAGAGATTTCAAAATAGCTGCCTATGGACATTATGAAAAACTGAAAAGCTCCAAAAAGGACAATTCTATTGAAACAAAAGTTAATTTGCACTGGCTGGGAATCGGACCCAGAACTCTCGCATGGGAAAAGAGAATTCTACCCTTGAACCACCAATGCTCATATGACAAAATTTAGTGCAAGAGATTTTAAAATAGCTGCCTATGGACATTATGAAAAACTGAAAAGCTCCAAAAAGGACAATTCTATTGAAGCATAAGTTAAATTGCACTGGCTGGGAATCGGACCCAGATCTCTCGCATGGCAAGCGAGAATTCTACCATTGAACCACCAATGCTTAAACAACAAATTTTAGGGGAAAATTTTTTAAAATGGCGTTCTATGGACATTATGAAAAACTGAAAAGCTCCAAAAAGGACAATTCTATTGAAACAAAAGTTAATTTGCACTGGCTGGGAATCGGACCCAGAACTCTCGCATGGGAAAAGAGAATTCTACCCTTGAACCACCAATGCTCATATGACAAAATTTAGTGCAAGAGATTTCAAAATAGCTGCCTATGGACATTATGAAAAACTGAAAAGCTCCAAAAAGGACAATTCTATTGAAACAAAAGTTAATTTGCACTGGCTGGGAATCGGACCCAGAACTCTCGCATGGCAAGCGAGAATTCTACCATTGAACCACCAATGCTCATACGACAAAATTTAGTGCAAGAAATTTCAAAATAGCTGCCTAAAGGCCACGATGAACAAATAAATAGCTCTTTTTAGAATTCTTGCAAATAAATAGCTCTTTTTAGAGCTATTTTTTTTAGAGTTATATATTTGGGATTGAAGCAAAAGCTAAATTGCACTGGCTGGGAATCGGACCCAGATCTCTCGCATGGCAAGCGAGAATTCTACCATTGAACCACCAATGCTTAAACAACAAATTTTAGGGGAAAAAATTTCAAAATGGCGGCCTATGGACATTATGAACAACTGAAAAGCTCCAAAAAGGACAATTCTATTGAAACAAAAGTTAATTTGCACTGGCTGGGAATCGGACCCAGAACTCTCGCATGGGAAAAGAGAATTCTACCCTTGAACCACCAATGCTCATATGACAAAATTTAGTGCAAGAGATTTTAAAATAGCTGCCTATGGACATTATGAAAAACTGAAAAGCTCCAAAAAGGACAATTCTATTGAAGCAAAAGTTAATTTGCACTGGCTGGGAATTGGACCCAGATCTCTCGCATGGCAAGCGAGAATTCTACCATTGAACCACCAATGCTTAAACAACAAATTTTAGGGGAAAATTTTTTAAAATGGCGTTCTATGGACATTATGAAGAACTGAAAAGCTCCAAAAAGGACAATTCTATTGAAGCAAAAGTTAAATTGCACTTGTTGGGAATCGGACCCAGATCTCTCGCATGGCAAGCGAGAATTCTACCATTGAACCACCAATGCTTAAACAACAAATTTTAGGGGAAAAAATTTCAAAATGGCGGCCTATGGACATTATGAACAACTGAAAAGCTCCAAAAAGGACAATTCTATTGAAACAAAAGTTAATTTGCACTGGCTGGGAATCGGACCCAGAACTCTCGCATGGCAAGCGAGAATTCTACCATTGAACCACCAATGCTTAAACAACAAATTTTAGGGGAAAAAATTTCAAAATGGCGTTCTATGGACATTATGAAGAACTGAAAAGCTCCAAAAAGGACAATTCTATTGAAGCAAAAGTTAAATTGCACTTGTTGGGAATCGGACCCAGATCTCTCGCATGGCAAGCGAGAATTCTACCATTGAACCACCAATGCTTAAACAACAAATTTTAGGGGAAAAAATTTCAAAATGGCGGCCTATGGACATTATGAACAACTGAAAAGCTCCAAAAAGGACAATTCTATTGAAACAAAAGTTAAATTGCACTGGCTGGGAATCTGACCCAGATCTCTCGCATGGCAAGCGAGAATTCTACCATTGAACCACCAATGCTTAAACAACAAATTTTAGGGGAAATTTTTTCAAAATGGCGGCCTATGGACATGATGAACAACTGAAAAGCTCCAAAAAGGACAAATCTATTGAAGCAAAAGTTAATTTGCACTGGCTGGGAATCGGACCCAGATCTCTCGCATGGCAAGCGAGAATTCTACCATTGAACCACCAATGCTCATACGACAAAATTTAGTGCAAGAAATTTCAAAATAGCTGCCTAAAGGCCACGATGAACAAATAAATAGCTCTTTTTAGAATTCTTGCAAATAAATAGCTCTTTTTAGAGCTATTTTTTTCAGAGTTATATATTTGGGATTGAAGCAAAAGCTAAATTGCACTGGCTGGGAATCGGACCCAGATCTCTCGCATGGCAAGCGAGAATTCTACCATTGAACCACCAATACTCATACGACAAAATTTAGTGCAAGAAATTTCAAAATAGCTGCCTAAAGGCCACGATGAACAAATAAATAGCTCTTTTTAGAATTCTTGCAAATAAATAGCTCTTTTTAGAGCTATTTATTTTAGAGCTATATATTTGGGATTGAAGCAAAAGTTAATTTGCACTGGCTGGGAATCGGACCCAGAACTCTCGCATGGGAAAAGAGAATTCTACCCTTGAACCACCAATGCTCATATGACAAAATTTAGTGCAAGAGATTTCAAAATAGCTGCCTATGGACATTATGAAAAACTGAAAAGCTCCAAAAAGGACAATTCTATTGAAACAAAAGTTAATTTGCACTGGCTGGGAATCGGACCCAGAACTCTCGCATGGGAAAAGAGAATTCTACCCTTGAACCACCAATGCTCATATGACAAAATTTAGTGCAAGAGATTTCAAAATAGCTGCCTATGGACATTATGAAAAACTGAAAAGCTCCAAAAAGGACAATTCTATTGAAACAAAAGTTAATTTGCACTGGCTGGGAATCGGACCCAGAACTCTCGCATGGGAAAAGAGAATTCTACCCTTGAACCACCAATGCTCATATGACAAAATTTAGTGCAAGAGATTTTAAAATAGCTGCCTATGGACATTATGAAAAACTGAAAAGCTCCAAAAAGGACAATTCTATTGAAGCATAAGTTAAATTGCACTGGCTGGGAATCGGACCCAGATCTCTCGCATGGCAAGCGAGAATTCTACCATTGAACCACCAATGCTTAAACAACAAATTTTAGGGGAAAAATTTTTAAAATGGCGTTCTATGGACATTATGAAGAACTGAAAAGCTCCAAAAAGGACAATTCTATTGAAGCAAAAGTTAAATTGCACTTGTTGGGAATCGGACCCAGATCTCTCGCATGGCAAGCGAGAATTCTACCATTGAACCACCAATGCTTAAACAACAAATTTTAGGGGAAAAAATTTCAAAATGGCGGCCTATGGACATTATGAACAACTGAAAAGCTCCAAAAAGGACAATTCTATTGAAACAAAAGTTAATTTGCACTGGCTGGGAATCGGACCCAGAACTCTCGCATGGCAAGCGAGAATTCTACCATTGAACCACCAATGCTTAAACAACAAATTTTAGGGGAAAAAATTTCAAAATGGCGTTCTATGGACATTATGAAGAACTGAAAAGCTCCAAAAAGGACAATTCTATTGAAGCAAAAGTTAAAATGCACTTGTTGGGAATCGGACCCAGATCTCTCGCATGGCAAGCGAGAATTCTACCATTGAACCACCAATGCTTAAACAACAAATTTTAGGGGAAAAAATTTTAAAATGGCGTTCTATGGACATTATGAAGAACTGAAAAGCTCCAAAAAGGACAATTCTATTGAAGCAAAAGTTAAATTGCACTTGTTGGGAATCGGACCCAGATCTCTCGCATGGCAAGCGAGAATTCTACCATTGAACCACCAATGCTTAAACAACAAATTTTAGGGGAAAATTTTTTAAAATGGCGTTCTATGGACATTATGAAGAACTGAAAAGCTCCAAAAAGGACAATTCTATTGAAGCAAAAGTTAAATTGCACTTGTTGGGAATCGGACCCAGATCTCTCGCATGGCAAGCGAGAATTCTACCATTGAACCACCAATGCTTAAACAACAAATTTTAGGGGAAATTTTTTCAAAATGGCGGCCTATGGACATGATGAACAACTGAAAAGCTCCAAAAAGGACAAATCTATTGAAGCAAAAGTTAATTTGCACTGGCTGGGAATCGGACCCAGATCTCTCGCATGGCAAGCGAGAATTCTACCATTGAACCACCAATGCTCATACGACAAAATTTAGTGCAAGAAATTTCAAAATAGCTGCCTAAAGGCCACGATGAACAAATAAATAGCTCTTTTTAGAATTCTTGCAAATAAATAGCTCTTTTTAGAGCTATTCTTTTCAGAGTTATATATTTGGGATTGAAGCAAAAGCTAAATTGCACTGGCTGGGAATCGGACCCAGATCTCTCGCATGGCAAGCGAGAATTCTACCATTGAACCACCAATACTCATACGACAAAATTTAGTGCAAGAAATTTCAAAATAGCTGCCTAAAGGCCACGATGAACAAATAAATAGCTCTTTTTAGAATTCTTGCAAATAAATAGCTCTTTTTAGAGCTATTTATTTTAGAGCTATATATTTGGGATTGAAGCAAAAGTTAATTTGCACTGGCTGGGAATCGGACCCAGGACTCTCGCATGGGAAAAGAGAATTCTACCCTTGAACCACCAATGCTCATATGACAAAATTTAGTGCAAGAGATTTCAAAATAGCTGCCTATGGACATTATGAAAAACTGAAAAGCTCCAAAAAGGACAATTCTATTGAAACAAAAGTTAATTTGCACTGGCTGGGAATCGGACCCAGAACTCTCGCATGGGAAAAGAGAATTCTACCCTTGAACCACCAATGCTCATATGACAAAATTTAGTGCAAGAGATTTCAAAATAGCTGCCTATGGACATTATGAAAAACTGAAAAGCTCCAAAAAGGACAATTCTATTGAAACAAAAGTTAATTTGCACTGGCTGGGAATCGGACCCAGAACTCTCGCATGGGAAAAGAGAATTCTACCCTTGAACCACCAATGCTCATATGACAAAATTTAGTGCAAGAGATTTTAAAATAGCTGCCTATGGACATTATGAAAAACTGAAAAGCTCCAAAAAGGACAATTCTATTGAAGCATAAGTTAAATTGCACTGGCTGGGAATCGGACCCAGATCTCTCGCATGGCAAGCGAGAATTCTACCATTGAACCACCAATGCTTAAACAACAAATTTTAGGGGAAAAATTTTTAAAATGGCGTTCTATGGACATTATGAAGAACTGAAAAGCTCCAAAAAGGACAATTCTATTGAAGCAAAAGTTAAATTGCACTTGTTGGGAATCGGACCCAGATCTCTCGCATGGCAAGCGAGAATTCTACCATTGAACCACCAATGCTTAAACAACAAATTTTAGGGGAAAAAATTTCAAAATGGCGGCCTATGGACATTATGAACAACTGAAAAGCTCCAAAAAGGACAATTCTATTGAAACAAAAGTTAATTTGCACTGGCTGGGAATCGGACCCAGAACTCTCGCATGGCAAGCGAGAATTCTACCATTGAACCACCAATGCTTAAACAACAAATTTTAGGGGAAATTTTTTCAAAATGGCGGCCTATGGACATGATGAACAACTGAAAAGCTCCAAAAAGGACAAATCTATTGAAGCAAAAGTTAATTTGCACTGGCTGGGAATCGGACCCAGATCTCTCGCATGGCAAGCGAGAATTCTACCATTGAACCACCAATGCTCATACGACAAAATTTAGTGCAAGAAATTTCAAAATAGCTGCCTAAAGGCCACGATGAACAAATAAATAGCTCTTTTTAGAATTCTTGCAAATAAATAGCTCTTTTTAGAGCTATTCTTTTCAGAGTTATATATTTGGGATTGAAGCAAAAGCTAAATTGCACTGGCTGGGAATCGGACCCAGATCTCTCGCATGGCAAGCGAGAATTCTACCATTGAACCACCAATACTCATACGACAAAATTTAGTGCAAGAAATTTCAAAATAGCTGCCTAAAGGCCACGATGAACAAATAAATAGCTCTTTTTAGAATTCTTGCAAATAAATAGCTCTTTTTAGAGCTATTTATTTTAGAGCTATATATTTGGGATTGAAGCAAAAGTTAATTTGCACTGGCTGGGAATCGGACCCAGGACTCTCGCATGGGAAAAGAGAATTCTACCCTTGAACCACCAATGCTCATATGACAAAATTTAGTGCAAGAGATTTCAAAATAGCTGCCTATGGACATTATGAAAAACTGAAAAGCTCCAAAAAGGACAATTCTATTGAAACAAAAGTTAATTTGCACTGGCTGGGAATCGGACCCAGAACTCTCGCATGGGAAAAGAGAATTCTACCCTTGAACCACCAATGCTCATATGACAAAATTTAGTGCAAGAGATTTCAAAATAGCTGCCTATGGACATTATGAAAAACTGAAAAGCTCCAAAAAGGACAATTCTATTGAAACAAAAGTTAATTTGCACTGGCTGGGAATCGGACCCAGAACTCTCGCATGGGAAAAGAGAATTCTACCCTTGAACCACCAATGCTCATATGACAAAATTTAGTGCAAGAGATTTTAAAATAGCTGCCTATGGACATTATGAAAAACTGAAAAGCTCCAAAAAGGACAATTCTATTGAAGCATAAGTTAAATTGCACTGGCTGGGAATCGGACCCAGATCTCTCGCATGGCAAGCGAGAATTCTACCATTGAACCACCAATGCTTAAACAACAAATTTTAGGGGAAAAATTTTTAAAATGGCGTTCTATGGACATTATGAAGAACTGAAAAGCTCCAAAAAGGACAATTCTATTGAAGCAAAAGTTAAATTGCACTTGTTGGGAATCGGACCCAGATCTCTCGCATGGCAAGCGAGAATTCTACCATTGAACCACCAATGCTTAAACAACAAATTTTAGGGGAAAAAATTTCAAAATGGCGGCCTATGGACATTATGAACAACTGAAAAGCTCCAAAAAGGACAATTCTATTGAAACAAAAGTTAATTTGCACTGGCTGGGAATCGGACCCAGAACTCTCGCATGGCAAGCGAGAATTCTACCATTGAACCACCAATGCTTAAACAACAAATTTTAGGGGAAAAAATTTCAAAATGGCGGCCTATGGACATGATGAACAACTGAAAAGCTCCAAAAAGGACAAATCTATTGAAGCAAAAGTTAATTTGCACTGGCTGGGAATCGGACCCAGATCTCTCGCATGGCAAGCGAGAATTCTACCATTGAACCAACAATGCTCATACGACAAAATTTAGTGCAAGAAATTTCAAAATAGCTGCCTAAAGGCCACGATGAACAAATAAATAGCTCTTTTTAGAATTCTTGCAAATAAATAGCTCTTTTTAGAGCTATTCTTTTCAGAGTTATATATTTGGGATTGAAGCAAAAGCTAAATTGCACTGGCTGGGAATCGGACCCAGATCTCTCGCATGGCAAGCGAGAATTCTACCATTGAACCACCAATACTCATACGACAAAATTTAGTGCAAGAAATTTCAAAATAGCTGCCTAAAGGCCACGATGAACAAATAAATAGCTCTTTTTAGAATTCTTGCAAATAAATAGCTCTTTTTAGAGCTATTTATTTTAGAGCTATATATTTGGGATTGAAGCAAAAGTTAATTTGCACTGGCTGGGAATCGGACCCAGGACTCTCGCATGGGAAAAGAGAATTCTACCCTTGAACCACCAATGCTCATATGACAAAATTTAGTGCAAGAGATTTCAAAATAGCTGCCTATGGACATTATGAAAAACTGAAAAGCTCCAAAAAGGACAATTCTATTGAAACAAAAGTTAATTTGCACTGGCTGGGAATCGGACCCAGAACTCTCGCATGGGAAAAGAGAATTCTACCCTTGAACCACCAATGCTCATATGACAAAATTTAGTGCAAGAGATTTCAAAATAGCTGCCTATGGACATTATGAAAAACTGAAAAGCTCCAAAAAGGACAATTCTATTGAAACAAAAGTTAATTTGCACTGGCTGGGAATCGGACCCAGAACTCTCGCATGGGAAAAGAGAATTCTACCCTTGAACCACCAATGCTCATATGACAAAATTTAGTGCAAGAGATTTTAAAATAGCTGCCTATGGACATTATGAAAAACTGAAAAGCTCCAAAAAGGACAATTCTATTGAAGCATAAGTTAAATTGCACTGGCTGGGAATCGGACCCAGATCTCTCGCATGGCAAGCGAGAATTCTACCATTGAACCACCAATGCTTAAACAACAAATTTTAGGGGAAAAATTTTTAAAATGGCGTTCTATGGACATTATGAAGAACTGAAAAGCTCCAAAAAGGACAATTCTATTGAAGCAAAAGTTAAATTGCACTTGTTGGGAATCGGACCCAGATCTCTCGCATGGCAAGCGAGAATTCTACCATTGAACCACCAATGCTTAAACAACAAATTTTAGGGGAAAAAATTTCAAAATGGCGGCCTATGGACATTATGAACAACTGAAAAGCTCCAAAAAGGACAATTCTATTGAAACAAAAGTTAATTTGCACTGGCTGGGAATCGGACCCAGAACTCTCGCATGGCAAGCGAGAATTCTACCATTGAACCACCAATGCTTAAACAACAAATTTTAGGGGAAAAAATTTCAAAATGGCGTTCTATGGACATTATGAAGAACTGAAAAGCTCCAAAAAGGACAATTCTATTGAAGCAAAAGTTAAATTGCACTTGTTGGGAATCGGACCCAGATCTCTCGCATGGCAAGCGAGAATTCTACCATTGAACCACCAATGCTTAAACAACAAATTTTAGGGGAAAAAATTTCAAAATGGCGGCCTATGGACATTATGAACAACTGAAAAGCTCCAAAAAGGACAATTCTATTGAAACAAAAGTTAAATTGCACTGGCTGGGAATCTGACCCAGATCTCTCGCATGGCAAGCGAGAATTCTACCATTGAACCACCAATGCTTAAACAACAAATTTTAGGGGAAATTTTTTCAAAATGGCGGCCTATGGACATGATGAACAACTGAAAAGCTCCAAAAAGGACAAATCTATTGAAGCAAAAGTTAATTTGCACTGGCTGGGAATCGGACCCAGATCTCTCGCATGGCAAGCGAGAATTCTACCATTGAACCACCAATGCTCATACGACAAAATTTAGTGCAAGAAATTTCAAAATAGCTGCCTAAAGGCCACGATGAACAAATAAATAGCTCTTTTTAGAATTCTTGCAAATAAATAGCTCTTTTTAGAGCTATTTATTTTAGAGCTATATATTTGGGATTGAAGCAAAAGTTAATTTGCACTGGCTGGGAATCGGACCCAGAACTCTCGCATGGGAAAAGAGAATTCTACCCTTGAACCACCAATGCTCATATGACAAAATTTAGTGCAAGAGATTTCAAAATAGCTGCCTATGGACATTATGAAAAACTGAAAAGCTCCAAAAAGGACAATTCTATTGAAGCATAAGTTAAATTGCACTGGCTGGGAATCGGACCCAGATCTCTCGCATGGCAAGCGAGAATTCTACCATTGAACCACCAATGCTTAAACAACAAATTTTAGGGGAAAAAATTTCAAAATGGCGTTCTATGGACATTATGAAGAACTGAAAAGCTCCAAAAAGGACAATTCTATTGAAGCAAAAGTTAAATTGCACTTGTTGGGAATCGGACCCAGATCTCTCGCATGGCAAGCGAGAATTCTACCATTGAACCACCAATGCTTAAACAACAAATTTTAGGGGAAAAAATTTCAAAATGGCGGCCTATGGACATTATGAACAACTGAAAAGCTCCAAAAAGGACAATTCTATTGAAACAAAAGTTAAATTGCACTGGCTGGGAATCTGACCCAGATCTCTCGCATGGCAAGCGAGAATTCTACCATTGAACCACCAATGCTTAAACAACAAATTTTAGGGGAAATTTTTTCAAAATGGCGGCCTATGGACATGATGAACAACTGAAAAGCTCCAAAAAGGACAAATCTATTGAAGCAAAAGTTAATTTGCACTGGCTGGGAATCGGACCCAGAACTCTCGCATGGGAAAAGAGAATTCTACCCTTGAACCACCAATGCTCATATGACAAAATTTAGTGCAAGTGATTTCAAAATAGGTGCCTATGGACATTATGAACAACTGAAAAGCTCCAAAAAGGACAATTCTATTGAAGCATAAGTTAAATTGCACTGGCTGGGAATCGGACCCAGATCTCTCGCATGGCAAGCGAGAATTCTACCATTGAACCACCAATGCTTAAACAACAAATTTTAGGGGAAAAAATTTCAAAATGGCGGCCTATGGACATTATGAAGAACTGAAAAGCTCCTAAAAGGACAATTCTATTGAAGCAAAAGTTAAATTGCACTTGTTGGGAATCGGACCCAGATCTCTCGCATGGCAAGCGAGAATTCTACCATTGAACCACCAATGCTTAAACAACAAATTTTAGGGGAAAATTTTTTCAAAATGGCGGCCTATGGACATGATGAACAACTGAAAAGCTCCAAAAAGGACAAATCTATTGAAGCAAAAGTTAATTTGCACTGGCTGGGAATCGGACCCAGATCTCTCGCATGGCAAGCGAGAATTCTACCATTGAACCACCAATGCTCATACGACAAAATTTAGTGCAAGAAATTTCAAAATAGCTGCCTAAAGGCCACGATGAACAAATAAATAGCTCTTTTTAGAATTCTTGCAAATAAATAGCTCTTTTTAGAGCTATTTTTTTTAGAGTTATATATTTGGGATTGAAGCAAAAGTTAAATTGCACTGTCTGGGAATCGGACCCAGATCTCTCGCATGGCAAGCGAGAATTCTACCATTGAACCACCAATGCTCATACGACAATATTTAGTGCAAGAAATTTCAAAATAGCTGCCTATGGACATTATGAAAAACTGAAAAGCTCCAAAAAGGACAATTCTATTGAAGCATAAGTTAAATTGCACTGGCTGGGAATCGGACCCAGAACTCTCGCATGGGAAAAGAGAATTCTACCATTGAACCACCAATGCTCATACGACAAAAATTAGTGCAAGAGATTTCAAAATAGCTGCCTAAAGGCCACGATGAACAAATAAATAGCTCTTTTTAGAATTCTTGCAAATAAATAGCTCTTTTTAGAGCTATTTATTTTAGAGCAATATATTTGGGATTGAAGCAAAAGTTAATTTGCACTGGCTGGGAATCGGACCCAGAACTCTCGCATGGGAAAAGAGAATTCTACCCTTGAACCACCAATGCTCATATGACAAAATTTAGTGCAAGAGATTTTAAAATAGCTGCCTATGGACATTATGAAAAACTGAAAAGCTCCAAAAAGGACAAATCTATTGAAGCAAAAGTTAATTTGCACTGGCTGGGAATCGGACCCAGATCTCTCGCATGGCAAGCGAGAATTCTACCATTGAACCACCAATGCTCATACAACAAAATTTAGTGCAAGAAATTTCAAAATAGCTGCCTAAAGGCCACGATGAACAAATAAATAGCTCTTTTTAGAATTCTTGTAAATAAATAGCTCTTTTTGAGCTATTGTTTTTAGAGTTATATATTTGGGATTGAAGCAAAAGTTAAATTGCACTGGCTGGGAATCGGACCCAGATCTCTCGCATGGCAAGCGAGAATTCTACCATTGAACCACCAATGCTTAAACAACAAATTTTAGGGGAAAAAATTTCAAAATGGCGGCCTATGGACATTATGAACAACTGAAAAGCTCCAAAAAGGACAATTCTATTGAAGCAAAAGTTAATTTGCACTGGCTGGGAATTGGACCCAGAACTCTCGCATGGGAAAAGAGAATTCTACCCTTGAACCACCAATGCTCATATGACAAAATTTAGTGCAAGAGATTTCAAAATAGCTGCCTATGGACATTATAAACAACTGAAAAGCTCCAAAAAGGACAATTCTATTGAAGCATAAGTTAAATTGCACTGGCTGGGAATCGGACCCAGATCTCTCGCATGGCAAGCGAGAATTCTACCATTGAACCACCAATGCTTAAACAACAAATTTTAGGGGAAATTTTTTCAAAATGGCGGCCTATGGACATGATGAACAACTGAAAAGCTCCAAAAAGGACAAATCTATTGAAGCAAAAGTTAATTTGCACTGGCTGGGAATCGGACCCAGATCTCTCGCATGGCAAGCGAGAATTCTACCATTGAACCACCAATGCTCATACGACAAAATTTAGTGCAAGAAATTTCAAAATAGCTGCCTAAAGGCCACGATGAACAAATAAATAGCTCTTTTTAGAATTCTTGCAAATAAATAGCTCTTTTTAGAGCTATTCTTTTCAGAGTTATATATTTGGGATTGAAGCAAAAGCTAAATTGCACTGGCTGGGAATCGGACCCAGATCTCTCGCATGGCAAGCGAGAATTCTACCATTGAACCACCAATACTCATACGACAAAATTTAGTGCAAGAAATTTCAAAATAGCTGCCTAAAGGCCACGATGAACAAATAAATAGCTCTTTTTAGAATTCTTGCAAATAAATAGCTCTTTTTAGAGCTATTTATTTTAGAGCTATATATTTGGGATTGAAGCAAAAGTTAATTTGCACTGGCTGGGAATCGGACCCAGGACTCTCGCATGGGAAAAGAGAATTCTACCCTTGAACCACCAATGCTCATATGACAAAATTTAGTGCAAGAGATTTCAAAATAGCTGCCTATGGACATTATGAAAAACTGAAAAGCTCCAAAAAGGACAATTCTATTGAAACAAAAGTTAATTTGCACTGGCTGGGAATCGGACCCAGAACTCTCGCATGGGAAAAGAGAATTCTACCCTTGAACCACCAATGCTCATATGACAAAATTTAGTGCAAGAGATTTCAAAATAGCTGCCTATGGACATTATGAAAAACTGAAAAGCTCCAAAAAGGACAATTCTATTGAAACAAAAGTTAATTTGCACTGGCTGGGAATCGGACCCAGAACTCTCGCATGGGAAAAGAGAATTCTACCCTTGAACCACCAATGCTCATATGACAAAATTTAGTGCAAGAGATTTTAAAATAGCTGCCTATGGACATTATGAAAAACTGAAAAGCTCCAAAAAGGACAATTCTATTGAAGCATAAGTTAAATTGCACTGGCTGGGAATCGGACCCAGATCTCTCGCATGGCAAGCGAGAATTCTACCATTGAACCACCAATGCTTAAACAACAAATTTTAGGGGAAAAATTTTTAAAATGGCGTTCTATGGACATTATGAAGAACTGAAAAGCTCCAAAAAGGACAATTCTATTGAAGCAAAAGTTAAATTGCACTTGTTGGGAATCGGACCCAGATCTCTCGCATGGCAAGCGAGAATTCTACCATTGAACCACCAATGCTTAAACAACAAATTTTAGGGGAAAAAATTTCAAAATGGCGGCCTATGGACATTATGAACAACTGAAAAGCTCCAAAAAGGACAATTCTATTGAAACAAAAGTTAATTTGCACTGGCTGGGAATCGGACCCAGAACTCTCGCATGGCAAGCGAGAATTCTACCATTGAACCACCAATGCTTAAACAACAAATTTTAGGGGAAATTTTTTCAAAATGGCGGCCTATGGACATGATGAACAACTGAAAAGCTCCAAAAAGGACAAATCTATTGAAGCAAAAGTTAATTTGCACTGGCTGGGAATCGGACCCAGAACTCTCGCATGGGAAAAGAGAATTCTACCCTTGAACCACCAATGCTCATATGACAAAATTTAGTGCAAGTGATTTCAAAATAGGTGCCTATGGACATTATGAACAACTGAAAAGCTCCAAAAAGGACAATTCTATTGAAGCATAAGTTAAATTGCACTGGCTGGGAATCGGACCCAGATCTCTCGCATGGCAAGCGAGAATTCTACCATTGAACCACCAATGCTTAAACAACAAATTTTAGGGGAAAAAATTTCAAAATGGCGGCCTATGGACATTATGAAGAACTGAAAAGCTCCTAAAAGGACAATTCTATTGAAGCAAAAGTTAAATTGCACTTGTTGGGAATCGGACCCAGATCTCTCGCATGGCAAGCGAGAATTCTACCATTGAACCACCAATGCTTAAACAACAAATTTTAGGGGAAAATTTTTTCAAAATGGCGGCCTATGGACATGATGAACAACTGAAAAGCTCCAAAAAGGACAAATCTATTGAAGCAAAAGTTAATTTGCACTGGCTGGGAATCGGACCCAGATCTCTCGCATGGCAAGCGAGAATTCTACCATTGAACCACCAATGCTCATACGACAAAATTTAGTGCAAGAAATTTCAAAATAGCTGCCTAAAGGCCACGATGAACAAATAAATAGCTCTTTTTAGAATTCTTGCAAATAAATAGCTCTTTTTAGAGCTATTTTTTTTAGAGTTATATATTTGGGATTGAAGCAAAAGTTAAATTGCACTGTCTGGGAATCGGACCCAGATCTCTCGCATGGCAAGCGAGAATTCTACCATTGAACCACCAATGCTCATATGACAAAATTTAGTGCAAGAGATTTTAAAATAGCTGCCTATGGACATTATGAAAAACTGAAAAGCTCCAAAAAGGACAATTCTATTGAAGCATAAGTTAAATTGCACTGGCTGGGAATCGGACCCAGATCTCTCGCATGGCAAGCGAGAATTCTACCATTGAACCACCAATGCTTAAACAACAAATTTTAGGGGAAAAATTTTTAAAATGGCGTTCTATGGACATTATGAAGAACTGAAAAGCTCCAAAAAGGACAATTCTATTGAAGCAAAAGTTAAATTGCACTTGTTGGGAATCGGACCCAGATCTCTCGCATGGCAAGCGAGAATTCTACCATTGAACCACCAATGCTTAAACAACAAATTTTAGGGGAAAAAATTTCAAAATGGCGGCCTATGGACATTATGAACAACTGAAAAGCTCCAAAAAGGACAATTCTATTGAAACAAAAGTTAATTTGCACTGGCTGGGAATCGGACCCAGAACTCTCGCATGGCAAGCGAGAATTCTACCATTGAACCACCAATGCTTAAACAACAAATTTTAGGGGAAATTTTTTCAAAATGGCGGCCTATGGACATGATGAACAACTGAAAAGCTCCAAAAAGGACAAATCTATTGAAGCAAAAGTTAATTTGCACTGGCTGGGAATCGGACCCAGAACTCTCGCATGGGAAAAGAGAATTCTACCCTTGAACCACCAATGCTCATATGACAAAATTTAGTGCAAGTGATTTCAAAATAGGTGCCTATGGACATTATGAACAACTGAAAAGCTCCAAAAAGGACAATTCTATTGAAGCATAAGTTAAATTGCACTGGCTGGGAATCGGACCCAGATCTCTCGCATGGCAAGCGAGAATTCTACCATTGAACCACCAATGCTTAAACAACAAATTTTAGGGGAAAAAATTTCAAAATGGCGGCCTATGGACATTATGAAGAACTGAAAAGCTCCTAAAAGGACAATTCTATTGAAGCAAAAGTTAAATTGCACTTGTTGGGAATCGGACCCAGATCTCTCGCATGGCAAGCGAGAATTCTACCATTGAACCACCAATGCTTAAACAACAAATTTTAGGGGAAAATTTTTTCAAAATGGCGGCCTATGGACATGATGAACAACTGAAAAGCTCCAAAAAGGACAAATCTATTGAAGCAAAAGTTAATTTGCACTGGCTGGGAATCGGACCCAGATCTCTCGCATGGCAAGCGAGAATTCTACCATTGAACCACCAATGCTCATACGACAAAATTTAGTGCAAGAAATTTCAAAATAGCTGCCTAAAGGCCACGATGAACAAATAAATAGCTCTTTTTAGAATTCTTGCAAATAAATAGCTCTTTTTAGAGCTATTTTTTTTAGAGTTATATATTTGGGATTGAAGCAAAAGTTAAATTGCACTGTCTGGGAATCGGACCCAGATCTCTCGCATGGCAAGCGAGAATTCTACCATTGAACCACCAATGCTCATACGACAATATTTAGTGCAAGAAATTTCAAAATAGCTGCCTATGGACATTATGAAAAACTGAAAAGCTCCAAAAAGGACAATTCTATTGAAGCATAAGTTAAATTGCACTGGCTGGGAATCGGACCCAGAACTCTCGCATGGGAAAAGAGAATTCTACCATTGAACCACCAATGCTCATACGACAAAAATTAGTGCAAGAGATTTCAAAATAGCTGCCTAAAGGCCACGATGAACAAATAAATAGCTCTTTTTAGAATTCTTGCAAATAAATAGCTCTTTTTAGAGCTATTTATTTTAGAGCAATATATTTGGGATTGAAGCAAAAGTTAATTTGCACTGGCTGGGAATCGGACCCAGAACTCTCGCATGGGAAAAGAGAATTCTACCCTTGAACCACCAATGCTCATATGACAAAATTTAGTGCAAGAGATTTTAAAATAGCTGCCTATGGACATTATGAAAAACTGAAAAGCTCCAAAAAGGACAAATCTATTGAAGCAAAAGTTAATTTGCACTGGCTGGGAATCGGACCCAGATCTCTCGCATGGCAAGCGAGAATTCTACCATTGAACCACCAATGCTCATACAACAAAATTTAGTGCAAGAAATTTCAAAATAGCTGCCTAAAGGCCACGATGAACAAATAAATAGCTCTTTTTAGAATTCTTGTAAATAAATAGCTCTTTTTGAGCTATTGTTTTTAGAGTTATATATTTGGGATTGAAGCAAAAGTTAAATTGCACTGGCTGGGAATCGGACCCAGATCTCTCGCATGGCAAGCGAGAATTCTACCATTGAACCACCAATGCTTAAACAACAAATTTTAGGGGAAAAAATTTCAAAATGGCGGCCTATGGACATTATGAACAACTGAAAAGCTCCAAAAAGGACAATTCTATTGAAGCAAAAGTTAATTTGCACTGGCTGGGAATTGGACCCAGAACTCTCGCATGGGAAAAGAGAATTCTACCCTTGAACCACCAATGCTCATATGACAAAATTTAGTGCAAGAGATTTCAAAATAGCTGCCTATGGACATTATAAACAACTGAAAAGCTCCAAAAAGGACAATTCTATTGAAGCATAAGTTAAATTGCACTGGCTGGGAATCGGACCCAGATCTCTCGCATGGCAAGCGAGAATTCTACCATTGAACCACCAATGCTTAAACAACAAATTTTAGGGGAAATTTTTTCAAAATGGCGGCCTATGGACATGATGAACAACTGAAAAGCTCCAAAAAGGACAAATCTATTGAAGCAAAAGTTAATTTGCACTGGCTGGGAATCGGACCCAGATCTCTCGCATGGCAAGCGAGAATTCTACCATTGAACCACCAATGCTCATACGACAAAATTTAGTGCAAGAAATTTCAAAATAGCTGCCTAAAGGCCACGATGAACAAATAAATAGCTCTTTTTAGAATTCTTGCAAATAAATAGCTCTTTTTAGAGCTATTCTTTTCAGAGTTATATATTTGGGATTGAAGCAAAAGCTAAATTGCACTGGCTGGGAATCGGACCCAGATCTCTCGCATGGCAAGCGAGAATTCTACCATTGAACCACCAATACTCATACGACAAAATTTAGTGCAAGAAATTTCAAAATAGCTGCCTAAAGGCCACGATGAACAAATAAATAGCTCTTTTTAGAATTCTTGCAAATAAATAGCTCTTTTTAGAGCTATTTATTTTAGAGCTATATATTTGGGATTGAAGCAAAAGTTAATTTGCACTGGCTGGGAATCGGACCCAGGACTCTCGCATGGGAAAAGAGAATTCTACCCTTGAACCACCAATGCTCATATGACAAAATTTAGTGCAAGAGATTTCAAAATAGCTGCCTATGGACATTATGAAAAACTGAAAAGCTCCAAAAAGGACAATTCTATTGAAACAAAAGTTAATTTGCACTGGCTGGGAATCGGACCCAGAACTCTCGCATGGGAAAAGAGAATTCTACCCTTGAACCACCAATGCTCATATGACAAAATTTAGTGCAAGAGATTTCAAAATAGCTGCCTATGGACATTATGAAAAACTGAAAAGCTCCAAAAAGGACAATTCTATTGAAACAAAAGTTAATTTGCACTGGCTGGGAATCGGACCCAGAACTCTCGCATGGGAAAAGAGAATTCTACCCTTGAACCACCAATGCTCATATGACAAAATTTAGTGCAAGAGATTTTAAAATAGCTGCCTATGGACATTATGAAAAACTGAAAAGCTCCAAAAAGGACAATTCTATTGAAGCATAAGTTAAATTGCACTGGCTGGGAATCGGACCCAGATCTCTCGCATGGCAAGCGAGAATTCTACCATTGAACCACCAATGCTTAAACAACAAATTTTAGGGGAAAAATTTTTAAAATGGCGTTCTATGGACATTATGAAGAACTGAAAAGCTCCAAAAAGGACAATTCTATTGAAGCAAAAGTTAAATTGCACTTGTTGGGAATCGGACCCAGATCTCTCGCATGGCAAGCGAGAATTCTACCATTGAACCACCAATGCTTAAACAACAAATTTTAGGGGAAAAAATTTCAAAATGGCGGCCTATGGACATTATGAACAACTGAAAAGCTCCAAAAAGGACAATTCTATTGAAACAAAAGTTAATTTGCACTGGCTGGGAATCGGACCCAGAACTCTCGCATGGCAAGCGAGAATTCTACCATTGAACCACCAATGCTTAAACAACAAATTTTAGGGGAAATTTTTTCAAAATGGCGGCCTATGGACATGATGAACAACTGAAAAGCTCCAAAAAGGACAAATCTATTGAAGCAAAAGTTAATTTGCACTGGCTGGGAATCGGACCCAGAACTCTCGCATGGGAAAAGAGAATTCTACCCTTGAACCACCAATGCTCATATGACAAAATTTAGTGCAAGTGATTTCAAAATAGGTGCCTATGGACATTATGAACAACTGAAAAGCTCCAAAAAGGACAATTCTATTGAAGCATAAGTTAAATTGCACTGGCTGGGAATCGGACCCAGATCTCTCGCATGGCAAGCGAGAATTCTACCATTGAACCACCAATGCTTAAACAACAAATTTTAGGGGAAAAAATTTCAAAATGGCGGCCTATGGACATTATGAAGAACTGAAAAGCTCCTAAAAGGACAATTCTATTGAAGCAAAAGTTAAATTGCACTTGTTGGGAATCGGACCCAGATCTCTCGCATGGCAAGCGAGAATTCTACCATTGAACCACCAATGCTTAAACAACAAATTTTAGGGGAAAATTTTTTCAAAATGGCGGCCTATGGACATGATGAACAACTGAAAAGCTCCAAAAAGGACAAATCTATTGAAGCAAAAGTTAATTTGCACTGGCTGGGAATCGGACCCAGATCTCTCGCATGGCAAGCGAGAATTCTACCATTGAACCACCAATGCTCATACGACAAAATTTAGTGCAAGAAATTTCAAAATAGCTGCCTAAAGGCCACGATGAACAAATAAATAGCTCTTTTTAGAATTCTTGCAAATAAATAGCTCTTTTTAGAGCTATTTTTTTTAGAGTTATATATTTGGGATTGAAGCAAAAGTTAAATTGCACTGTCTGGGAATCGGACCCAGATCTCTCGCATGGCAAGCGAGAATTCTACCATTGAACCACCAATGCTCATATGACAAAATTTAGTGCAAGAGATTTTAAAATAGCTGCCTATGGACATTATGAAAAACTGAAAAGCTCCAAAAAGGACAATTCTATTGAAGCATAAGTTAAATTGCACTGGCTGGGAATCGGACCCAGATCTCTCGCATGGCAAGCGAGAATTCTACCATTGAACCACCAATGCTTAAACAACAAATTTTAGGGGAAAAATTTTTAAAATGGCGTTCTATGGACATTATGAAGAACTGAAAAGCTCCAAAAAGGACAATTCTATTGAAGCAAAAGTTAAATTGCACTTGTTGGGAATCGGACCCAGATCTCTCGCATGGCAAGCGAGAATTCTACCATTGAACCACCAATGCTTAAACAACAAATTTTAGGGGAAAAAATTTCAAAATGGCGGCCTATGGACATTATGAACAACTGAAAAGCTCCAAAAAGGACAATTCTATTGAAACAAAAGTTAATTTGCACTGGCTGGGAATCGGACCCAGAACTCTCGCATGGCAAGCGAGAATTCTACCATTGAACCACCAATGCTTAAACAACAAATTTTAGGGGAAATTTTTTCAAAATGGCGGCCTATGGACATGATGAACAACTGAAAAGCTCCAAAAAGGACAAATCTATTGAAGCAAAAGTTAATTTGCACTGGCTGGGAATCGGA
The DNA here is from genome assembly GCF_949316345.1 of Pungitius pungitius. Classification (NCBI taxonomy): domain Eukaryota; kingdom Metazoa; phylum Chordata; class Actinopteri; order Perciformes; family Gasterosteidae; genus Pungitius; species Pungitius pungitius. The sequence goes on along the minus strand of NC_084917.1, from coordinate 17,931,715 downwards.
CCCAGAACTCTCGCATGGGAAAAGAGAATTCTACCCTTGAACCACCAATGCTCATATGACAAAATTTAGTGCAAGTGATTTCAAAATAGGTGCCTATGGACATTATGAACAACTGAAAAGCTCCAAAAAGGACAATTCTATTGAAGCATAAGTTAAATTGCACTGGCTGGGAATCGGACCCAGATCTCTCGCATGGCAAGCGAGAATTCTACCATTGAACCACCAATGCTTAAACAACAAATTTTAGGGGAAAAAATTTCAAAATGGCGGCCTATGGACATTATGAAGAACTGAAAAGCTCCTAAAAGGACAATTCTATTGAAGCAAAAGTTAAATTGCACTTGTTGGGAATCGGACCCAGATCTCTCGCATGGCAAGCGAGAATTCTACCATTGAACCACCAATGCTTAAACAACAAATTTTAGGGGAAAATTTTTTCAAAATGGCGGCCTATGGACATGATGAACAACTGAAAAGCTCCAAAAAGGACAAATCTATTGAAGCAAAAGTTAATTTGCACTGGCTGGGAATCGGACCCAGATCTCTCGCATGGCAAGCGAGAATTCTACCATTGAACCACCAATGCTCATACGACAAAATTTAGTGCAAGAAATTTCAAAATAGCTGCCTAAAGGCCACGATGAACAAATAAATAGCTCTTTTTAGAATTCTTGCAAATAAATAGCTCTTTTTAGAGCTATTTTTTTTAGAGTTATATATTTGGGATTGAAGCAAAAGTTAAATTGCACTGTCTGGGAATCGGACCCAGATCTCTCGCATGGCAAGCGAGAATTCTACCATTGAACCACCAATGCTCATACGACAATATTTAGTGCAAGAAATTTCAAAATAGCTGCCTATGGACATTATGAAAAACTGAAAAGCTCCAAAAAGGACAATTCTATTGAAGCATAAGTTAAATTGCACTGGCTGGGAATCGGACCCAGAACTCTCGCATGGGAAAAGAGAATTCTACCATTGAACCACCAATGCTCATACGACAAAAATTAGTGCAAGAGATTTCAAAATAGCTGCCTAAAGGCCACGATGAACAAATAAATAGCTCTTTTTAGAATTCTTGCAAATAAATAGCTCTTTTTAGAGCTATTTATTTTAGAGCAATATATTTGGGATTGAAGCAAAAGTTAATTTGCACTGGCTGGGAATCGGACCCAGAACTCTCGCATGGGAAAAGAGAATTCTACCCTTGAACCACCAATGCTCATATGACAAAATTTAGTGCAAGAGATTTTAAAATAGCTGCCTATGGACATTATGAAAAACTGAAAAGCTCCAAAAAGGACAAATCTATTGAAGCAAAAGTTAATTTGCACTGGCTGGGAATCGGACCCAGATCTCTCGCATGGCAAGCGAGAATTCTACCATTGAACCACCAATGCTCATACAACAAAATTTAGTGCAAGAAATTTCAAAATAGCTGCCTAAAGGCCACGATGAACAAATAAATAGCTCTTTTTAGAATTCTTGTAAATAAATAGCTCTTTTTGAGCTATTGTTTTTAGAGTTATATATTTGGGATTGAAGCAAAAGTTAAATTGCACTGGCTGGGAATCGGACCCAGATCTCTCGCATGGCAAGCGAGAATTCTACCATTGAACCACCAATGCTTAAACAACAAATTTTAGGGGAAAAAATTTCAAAATGGCGGCCTATGGACATTATGAACAACTGAAAAGCTCCAAAAAGGACAATTCTATTGAAGCAAAAGTTAATTTGCACTGGCTGGGAATTGGACCCAGAACTCTCGCATGGGAAAAGAGAATTCTACCCTTGAACCACCAATGCTCATATGACAAAATTTAGTGCAAGAGATTTCAAAATAGCTGCCTATGGACATTATAAACAACTGAAAAGCTCCAAAAAGGACAATTCTATTGAAGCATAAGTTAAATTGCACTGGCTGGGAATCGGACCCAGATCTCTCGCATGGCAAGCGAGAATTCTACCATTGAACCACCAATGCTTAAACAACAAATTTTAGGGGAAATTTTTTCAAAATGGCGGCCTATGGACATGATGAACAACTGAAAAGCTCCAAAAAGGACAAATCTATTGAAGCAAAAGTTAATTTGCACTGGCTGGGAATCGGACCCAGATCTCTCGCATGGCAAGCGAGAATTCTACCATTGAACCACCAATGCTCATACGACAAAATTTAGTGCAAGAAATTTCAAAATAGCTGCCTAAAGGCCACGATGAACAAATAAATAGCTCTTTTTAGAATTCTTGCAAATAAATAGCTCTTTTTAGAGCTATTCTTTTCAGAGTTATATATTTGGGATTGAAGCAAAAGCTAAATTGCACTGGCTGGGAATCGGACCCAGATCTCTCGCATGGCAAGCGAGAATTCTACCATTGAACCACCAATACTCATACGACAAAATTTAGTGCAAGAAATTTCAAAATAGCTGCCTAAAGGCCACGATGAACAAATAAATAGCTCTTTTTAGAATTCTTGCAAATAAATAGCTCTTTTTAGAGCTATTTATTTTAGAGCTATATATTTGGGATTGAAGCAAAAGTTAATTTGCACTGGCTGGGAATCGGACCCAGGACTCTCGCATGGGAAAAGAGAATTCTACCCTTGAACCACCAATGCTCATATGACAAAATTTAGTGCAAGAGATTTCAAAATAGCTGCCTATGGACATTATGAAAAACTGAAAAGCTCCAAAAAGGACAATTCTATTGAAACAAAAGTTAATTTGCACTGGCTGGGAATCGGACCCAGAACTCTCGCATGGGAAAAGAGAATTCTACCCTTGAACCACCAATGCTCATATGACAAAATTTAGTGCAAGAGATTTCAAAATAGCTGCCTATGGACATTATGAAAAACTGAAAAGCTCCAAAAAGGACAATTCTATTGAAACAAAAGTTAATTTGCACTGGCTGGGAATCGGACCCAGAACTCTCGCATGGGAAAAGAGAATTCTACCCTTGAACCACCAATGCTCATATGACAAAATTTAGTGCAAGAGATTTTAAAATAGCTGCCTATGGACATTATGAAAAACTGAAAAGCTCCAAAAAGGACAATTCTATTGAAGCATAAGTTAAATTGCACTGGCTGGGAATCGGACCCAGATCTCTCGCATGGCAAGCGAGAATTCTACCATTGAACCACCAATGCTTAAACAACAAATTTTAGGGGAAAAATTTTTAAAATGGCGTTCTATGGACATTATGAAGAACTGAAAAGCTCCAAAAAGGACAATTCTATTGAAGCAAAAGTTAAATTGCACTTGTTGGGAATCGGACCCAGATCTCTCGCATGGCAAGCGAGAATTCTACCATTGAACCACCAATGCTTAAACAACAAATTTTAGGGGAAAAAATTTCAAAATGGCGGCCTATGGACATTATGAACAACTGAAAAGCTCCAAAAAGGACAATTCTATTGAAACAAAAGTTAATTTGCACTGGCTGGGAATCGGACCCAGAACTCTCGCATGGCAAGCGAGAATTCTACCATTGAACCACCAATGCTTAAACAACAAATTTTAGGGGAAAAAATTTCAAAATGGCGGCCTATGGACATGATGAACAACTGAAAAGCTCCAAAAAGGACAAATCTATTGAAGCAAAAGTTAATTTGCACTGGCTGGGAATCGGACCCAGATCTCTTGCATGGCAAGCGAGAATTCTACCATTGAACCACCAATGCTCATACGACAAAATTTAGTGCAAGAAATTTCAAAATAGCTGCCTAAAGGCCACGATGAACAAATAAATAGCTCTTTTTAGAATTCTTGCAAATAAATAGCTCTTTTTAGAGCTATTCTTTTCAGAGTTATATATTTGGGATTGAAGCAAAAGCTAAATTGCACTGGCTGGGAATCGGACCCAGATCTCTCGCATGGCAAGCGAGAATTCTACCATTGAACCACCAATACTCATACGACAAAATTTAGTGCAAGAAATTTCAAAATAGCTGCCTAAAGGCCACGATGAACAAATAAATAGCTCTTTTTAGAATTCTTGCAAATAAATAGCTCTTTTTAGAGCTATTTATTTTAGAGCTATATATTTGGGATTGAAGCAAAAGTTAATTTGCACTGGCTGGGAATCGGACCCAGGACTCTCGCATGGGAAAAGAGAATTCTACCCTTGAACCACCAATGCTCATATGACAAAATTTAGTGCAAGAGATTTCAAAATAGCTGCCTATGGACATTATGAAAAACTGAAAAGCTCCAAAAAGGACAATTCTATTGAAACAAAAGTTAATTTGCACTGGCTGGGAATCGGACCCAGAACTCTCGCATGGGAAAAGAGAATTCTACCCTTGAACCACCAATGCTCATATGACAAAATTTAGTGCAAGAGATTTCAAAATAGCTGCCTATGGACATTATGAAAAACTGAAAAGCTCCAAAAAGGACAATTCTATTGAAACAAAAGTTAATTTGCACTGGCTGGGAATCGGACCCAGAACTCTCGCATGGGAAAAGAGAATTCTACCCTTGAACCACCAATGCTCATATGACAAAATTTAGTGCAAGAGATTTTAAAATAGCTGCCTATGGACATTATGAAAAACTGAAAAGCTCCAAAAAGGACAATTCTATTGAAGCATAAGTTAAATTGCACTGGCTGGGAATCGGACCCAGATCTCTCGCATGGCAAGCGAGAATTCTACCATTGAACCACCAATGCTTAAACAACAAATTTTAGGGGAAAAATTTTTAAAATGGCGTTCTATGGACATTATGAAGAACTGAAAAGCTCCAAAAAGGACAATTCTATTGAAGCAAAAGTTAAATTGCACTTGTTGGGAATCGGACCCAGATCTCTCGCATGGCAAGCGAGAATTCTACCATTGAACCACCAATGCTTAAACAACAAATTTTAGGGGAAAAAATTTCAAAATGGCGGCCTATGGACATTATGAACAACTGAAAAGCTCCAAAAAGGACAATTCTATTGAAACAAAAGTTAATTTGCACTGGCTGGGAATCGGACCCAGAACTCTCGCATGGCAAGCGAGAATTCTACCATTGAACCACCAATGCTTAAACAACAAATTTTAGGGGAAAAAATTTCAAAATGGCGTTCTATGGACATTATGAAGAACTGAAAAGCTCCAAAAAGGACAATTCTATTGAAGCAAAAGTTAAATTGCACTTGTTGGGAATCGGACCCAGATCTCTCGCATGGCAAGCGAGAATTCTACCATTGAACCACCAATGCTTAAACAACAAATTTTAGGGGAAAAAATTTCAAAATGGCGGCCTATGGACATTATGAACAACTGAAAAGCTCCAAAAAGGACAATTCTATTGAAACAAAAGTTAAATTGCACTGGCTGGGAATCTGACCCAGATCTCTCGCATGGCAAGCGAGAATTCTACCATTGAACCACCAATGCTTAAACAACAAATTTTAGGGGAAATTTTTTCAAAATGGCGGCCTATGGACATGATGAACAACTGAAAAGCTCCAAAAAGGACAAATCTATTGAAGCAAAAGTTAATTTGCACTGGCTGGGAATCGGACCCAGATCTCTCGCATGGCAAGCGAGAATTCTACCATTGAACCACCAATGCTCATACGACAAAATTTAGTGCAAGAAATTTCAAAATAGCTGCCTAAAGGCCACGATGAACAAATAAATAGCTCTTTTTAGAATTCTTGCAAATAAATAGCTCTTTTTAGAGCTATTTATTTTAGAGCTATATATTTGGGATTGAAGCAAAAGTTAATTTGCACTGGCTGGGAATCGGACCCAGAACTCTCGCATGGGAAAAGAGAATTCTACCCTTGAACCACCAATGCTCATATGACAAAATTTAGTGCAAGAGATTTCAAAATAGCTGCCTATGGACATTATGAAAAACTGAAAAGCTCCAAAAAGGACAATTCTATTGAAGCATAAGTTAAATTGCACTGGCTGGGAATCGGACCCAGATCTCTCGCATGGCAAGCGAGAATTCTACCATTGAACCACCAATGCTTAAACAACAAATTTTAGGGGAAAAAATTTCAAAATGGCGTTCTATGGACATTATGAAGAACTGAAAAGCTCCAAAAAGGACAATTCTATTGAAGCAAAAGTTAAATTGCACTTGTTGGGAATCGGACCCAGATCTCTCGCATGGCAAGCGAGAATTCTACCATTGAACCACCAATGCTTAAACAACAAATTTTAGGGGAAAAAATTTCAAAATGGCGGCCTATGGACATTATGAACAACTGAAAAGCTCCAAAAAGGACAATTCTATTGAAACAAAAGTTAAATTGCACTGGCTGGGAATCTGACCCAGATCTCTCGCATGGCAAGCGAGAATTCTACCATTGAACCACCAATGCTTAAACAACAAATTTTAGGGGAAATTTTTTCAAAATGGCGGCCTATGGACATGATGAACAACTGAAAAGCTCCAAAAAGGACAAATCTATTGAAGCAAAAGTTAATTTGCACTGGCTGGGAATCGGACCCAGAACTCTCGCATGGGAAAAGAGAATTCTACCCTTGAACCACCAATGCTCATATGACAAAATTTAGTGCAAGTGATTTCAAAATAGGTGCCTATGGACATTATGAACAACTGAAAAGCTCCAAAAAGGACAATTCTATTGAAGCATAAGTTAAATTGCACTGGCTGGGAATCGGACCCAGATCTCTCGCATGGCAAGCGAGAATTCTACCATTGAACCACCAATGCTTAAACAACAAATTTTAGGGGAAAAAATTTCAAAATGGCGGCCTATGGACATTATGAAGAACTGAAAAGCTCCTAAAAGGACAATTCTATTGAAGCAAAAGTTAAATTGCACTTGTTGGGAATCGGACCCAGATCTCTCGCATGGCAAGCGAGAATTCTACCATTGAACCACCAATGCTTAAACAACAAATTTTAGGGGAAAATTTTTTCAAAATGGCGGCCTATGGACATGATGAACAACTGAAAAGCTCCAAAAAGGACAAATCTATTGAAGCAAAAGTTAATTTGCACTGGCTGGGAATCGGACCCAGATCTCTCGCATGGCAAGCGAGAATTCTACCATTGAACCACCAATGCTCATACGACAAAATTTAGTGCAAGAAATTTCAAAATAGCTGCCTAAAGGCCACGATGAACAAATAAATAGCTCTTTTTAGAATTCTTGCAAATAAATAGCTCTTTTTAGAGCTATTTTTTTTAGAGTTATATATTTGGGATTGAAGCAAAAGTTAAATTGCACTGTCTGGGAATCGGACCCAGATCTCTCGCATGGCAAGCGAGAATTCTACCATTGAACCACCAATGCTCATACGACAATATTTAGTGCAAGAAATTTCAAAATAGCTGCCTATGGACATTATGAAAAACTGAAAAGCTCCAAAAAGGACAATTCTATTGAAGCATAAGTTAAATTGCACTGGCTGGGAATCGGACCCAGAACTCTCGCATGGGAAAAGAGAATTCTACCATTGAACCACCAATGCTCATACGACAAAAATTAGTGCAAGAGATTTCAAAATAGCTGCCTAAAGGCCACGATGAACAAATAAATAGCTCTTTTTAGAATTCTTGCAAATAAATAGCTCTTTTTAGAGCTATTTATTTTAGAGCAATATATTTGGGATTGAAGCAAAAGTTAATTTGCACTGGCTGGGAATCGGACCCAGAACTCTCGCATGGGAAAAGAGAATTCTACCCTTGAACCACCAATGCTCATATGACAAAATTTAGTGCAAGAGATTTTAAAATAGCTGCCTATGGACATTATGAAAAACTGAAAAGCTCCAAAAAGGACAATTCTATTGAAGCATAAGTTAAATTGCACTGGCTGGGAATCGGACCCAGAACTCTCGCATGGGAAAAGAGAATTCTACCCTTGAACCACCAATGCTCATATGACAAAATTTAGTGCAAGAGATTTCAAAATAGCTGCCTATGGACATTATGAACAACTGAAAAGCTCCAAAAAGGACAATTCTATTGAAACAAAAGTTAAATTGCACTGGCTGGGAATCTGACCCAGATCTCTCGCATGGCAAGCGAGAATTCTACCATTGAACCACCAATGCTTAAACAACAAATTTTAGGGGAAAAAATTTCAAAATGGCGGCCTATGGACATTATGAAGAACTGAAAAGCTCCTAAAAGGACAATTCTATTGAAGCAAAAGTTAAATTGCACTTGTTGGGAATCGGACCCAGATCTCTCGCATGGCAAGCGAGAATTCTACCATTGAACCACCAATGCTTAAACAACAAATTTTAGGGGAAAATTTTTTCAAAATGGCGGCCTATGGACATGATGAACAACTGAAAAGCTCCAAAAAGGACAAATCTATTGAAGCAAAAGTTAATTTGCACTGGCTGGGAATCGGACCCAGATCTCTCGCATGGCAAGCGAGAATTCTACCATTGAACCACCAATGCTCATACGACAAAATTTAGTGCAAGAAATTTCAAAATAGCTGCCTAAAGGCCACGATGAACAAATAAATAGCTCTTTTTAGAATTCTTGCAAATAAATAGCTCTTTTTAGAGCTATTTTTTTTAGAGTTATATATTTGGGATTGAAGCAAAAGTTAAATTGCACTGTCTGGGAATCGGACCCAGATCTCTCGCATGGCAAGCGAGAATTCTACCATTGAACCACCAATGCTCATACGACAATATTTAGTGCAAGAAATTTCAAAATAGCTGCCTATGGACATTATGAAAAACTGAAAAGCTCCAAAAAGGACAATTCTATTGAAGCATAAGTTAAATTGCACTGGCTGGGAATCGGACCCAGAACTCTCGCATGGGAAAAGAGAATTCTACCATTGAACCACCAATGCTCATACGACAAAAATTAGTGCAAGAGATTTCAAAATAGCTGCCTAAAGGCCACGATGAACAAATAAATAGCTCTTTTTAGAATTCTTGCAAATAAATAGCTCTTTTTAGAGCTATTTATTTTAGAGCAATATATTTGGGATTGAAGCAAAAGTTAATTTGCACTGGCTGGGAATCGGACCCAGAACTCTCGCATGGGAAAAGAGAATTCTACCCTTGAACCACCAATGCTCATATGACAAAATTTAGTGCAAGAGATTTTAAAATAGCTGCCTATGGACATTATGAAAAACTGAAAAGCTCCAAAAAGGACAAATCTATTGAAGCAAAAGTTAATTTGCACTGGCTGGGAATCGGACCCAGATCTCTCGCATGGCAAGCGAGAATTCTACCATTGAACCACCAATGCTCATACAACAAAATTTAGTGCAAGAAATTTCAAAATAGCTGCCTAAAGGCCACGATGAACAAATAAATAGCTCTTTTTAGAATTCTTGTAAATAAATAGCTCTTTTTGAGCTATTGTTTTTAGAGTTATATATTTGGGATTGAAGCAAAAGTTAAATTGCACTGGCTGGGAATCGGACCCAGATCTCTCGCATGGCAAGCGAGAATTCTACCATTGAACCACCAATGCTTAAACAACAAATTTTAGGGGAAAAAATTTCAAAATGGCGGCCTATGGACATTATGAACAACTGAAAAGCTCCAAAAAGGACAATTCTATTGAAGCAAAAGTTAATTTGCACTGGCTGGGAATTGGACCCAGAACTCTCGCATGGGAAAAGAGAATTCTACCCTTGAACCACCAATGCTCATATGACAAAATTTAGTGCAAGAGATTTCAAAATAGCTGCCTATGGACATTATAAACAACTGAAAAGCTCCAAAAAGGACAATTCTATTGAAGCATAAGTTAAATTGCACTGGCTGGGAATCGGACCCAGATCTCTCGCATGGCAAGCGAGAATTCTACCATTGAACCACCAATGCTTAAACAACAAATTTTAGGGGAAAAAATTTAGAAATGGCGGCCTATGGACATTATGAACAACTGAAAAGCTCCAAAAAGGACAATTCTATTGAAACAAAAGTTAATTTGCACTGGCTGGGAATCGGACCCAGAACTCTCGCATGGGAAAAGAGAATTCTACCCTTGAACCACCAATGCTCATATGACAAAATTTAGTGCAAGAGATTTCAAAATAGCTGCCTATGGACATTATGAACAACTGAAAAGCTCCAAAAAGGACAATTCTATTGAAACAAAAGTTAAATTGCACTGGCTGGGAATCTGACCCAGATCTCTCGCATGGCAAGCGAGAATTCTACCATTGAACCACCAATGCTTAAACAACAAATTTTAGGGGAAAAAATTTCAAAATGGCGGCCTATGGACATTATGAAGAACTGAAAAGCTCCTAAAAGGACAATTCTATTGAAGCAAAAGTTAAATTGCACTTGTTGGGAATCGGACCCAGATCTCTCGCATGGCAAGCGAGAATTCTACCATTGAACCACCAATGCTTAAACAACAAATTTTAGGGGAAAATTTTTTCAAAATGGCGGCCTATGGACATGATGAACAACTGAAAAGCTCCAAAAAGGACAAATCTATTGAAGCAAAAGTTAATTTGCACTGGCTGGGAATCGGACCCAGATCTCTCGCATGGCAAGCGAGAATTCTACCATTGAACCACCAATGCTCATACGACAAAATTTAGTGCAAGAAATTTCAAAATAGCTGCCTAAAGGCCACGATGAACAAATAAATAGCTCTTTTTAGAATTCTTGCAAATAAATAGCTCTTTTTAGAGCTATTTTTTTTAGAGTTATATATTTGGGATTGAAGCAAAAGTTAAATTGCACTGTCTGGGAATCGGACCCAGATCTCTCGCATGGCAAGCGAGAATTCTACCATTGAACCACCAATGCTCATACGACAATATTTAGTGCAAGAAATTTCAAAATAGCTGCCTATGGACATTATGAAAAACTGAAAAGCTCCAAAAAGGACAATTCTATTGAAGCATAAGTTAAATTGCACTGGCTGGGAATCGGACCCAGAACTCTCGCATGGGAAAAGAGAATTCTACCATTGAACCACCAATGCTCATACGACAAAAATTAGTGCAAGAGATTTCAAAATAGCTGCCTAAAGGCCACGATGAACAAATAAATAGCTCTTTTTAGAATTCTTGCAAATAAATAGCTCTTTTTAGAGCTATTTATTTTAGAGCAATATATTTGGGATTGAAGCAAAAGTTAATTTGCACTGGCTGGGAATCGGACCCAGAACTCTCGCATGGGAAAAGAGAATTCTACCCTTGAACCACCAATGCTCATATGACAAAATTTAGTGCAAGAGATTTCAAAATAGCTGCCTATGGACATTATGAACAACTGAAAAGCTCCAAAAAGGACAATTCTATTGAAGCAAAAGTTAATTTGCACTGGCTGGGAATCGGACCCAGAACTCTCGCATGGCAAGCGAGAATTCTACCATTGAACCACCAATGCTTAAACAACAAATTTTAGGGGAAATTTTTTTCAAAATGGCGGCCTATGGACATTATGAACAACTGAAAAGCTCCAAAAAGGACAATTCTATTGAAGCATAAGTTAAATTGCACTGGCTGGGAATCGGACCCAGATCTCTCGCATGGCAAGCGAGAATTCTACCATTGAACCACCAATGCTTAAACAACAAATTTTAGGGGAAAAAATTTCAAAATGGCGGCCTATGGACATTATGAACAACTGAAAAGCTCCAAAAAGGACAATTCTATTGAAACAAAAGTTAAATTGCACTGGCTGGGAATCTGACCCAGATCTCTCGCATGGCAAGCGAGAATTCTACCATTGAACCACCAATGCTTAAACAACAAATTTTAGGGGAAATTTTTTCAAAATGGCGGCCTATGGACATGATGAACAACTGAAAAGCTCCAAAAAGGACAAATCTATTGAAGCAAAAGTTAATTTGCACTGGCTGGGAATCGGACCCAGATCTCTCGCATGGCAAGCGAGAATTCTACCATTGAACCACCAATGCTCATACGACAAAATTTAGTGCAAGAAATTTCAAAATAGCTGCCTAAAGGCCACGATGAACAAATAAATAGCTCTTTTTAGAATTCTTGCAAATAAATAGCTCTTTTTAGAGCTATTTTTTTCAGAGTTATATATTTGGGATTGAAGCAAAAGCTAAATTGCACTGGCTGGGAATCGGACCCAGATCTCTCGCATGGCAAGCGAGAATTCTACCATTGAACCACCAATACTCATACGACAAAATTTAGTGCAAGAAATTTCAAAATAGCTGCCTAAAGGCCACGATGAACAAATAAATAGCTCTTTTTAGAATTCTTGCAAATAAATAGCTCTTTTTAGAGCTATTTATTTTAGAGCTATATATTTGGGATTGAAGCAAAAGTTAATTTGCACTGGCTGGGAATCGGACCCAGAACTCTCGCATGGGAAAAGAGAATTCTACCCTTGAACCACCAATGCTCATATGACAAAATTTAGTGCAAGAGATTTCAAAATAGCTGCCTATGGACATTATGAAAAACTGAAAAGCTCCAAAAAGGACAATTCTATTGAAACAAAAGTTAATTTGCACTGGCTGGGAATCGGACCCAGAACTCTCGCATGGGAAAAGAGAATTCTACCCTTGAACCACCAATGCTCATATGACAAAATTTAGTGCAAGAGATTTCAAAATAGCTGCCTATGGACATTATGAAAAACTGAAAAGCTCCAAAAAGGACAATTCTATTGAAACAAAAGTTAATTTGCACTGGCTGGGAATCGGACCCAGAACTCTCGCATGGGAAAAGAGAATTCTACCCTTGAACCACCAATGCTCATATGACAAAATTTAGTGCAAGAGATTTTAAAATAGCTGCCTATGGACATTATGAAAAACTGAAAAGCTCCAAAAAGGACAAATCTATTGAAGCAAAAGTTAATTTGCACTGGCTGGGAATCGGACCCAGATCTCTCGCATGGCAAGCGAGAATTCTACCATTGAACCACCAATGCTCATACAACAAAATTTAGTGCAAGAAATTTCAAAATAGCTGCCTAAAGGCCACGATGAACAAATAAATAGCTCTTTTTAGAATTCTTGTAAATAAATAGCTCTTTTTGAGCTATTGTTTTTAGAGTTATATATTTGGGATTGAAGCAAAAGTTAAATTGCACTGGCTGGGAATCGGACCCAGATCTCTCGCATGGCAAGCGAGAATTCTACCATTGAACCACCAATGCTTAAACAACAAATTTTAGGGGAAAAAATTTCAAAATGGCGGCCTATGGACATTATGAACAACTGAAAAGCTCCAAAAAGGACAATTCTATTGAAGCAAAAGTTAATTTGCACTGGCTGGGAATTGGACCCAGAACTCTCGCATGGGAAAAGAGAATTCTACCCTTGAACCACCAATGCTCATATGACAAAATTTAGTGCAAGAGATTTCAAAATAGCTGCCTATGGACATTATAAACAACTGAAAAGCTCCAAAAAGGACAATTCTATTGAAGCATAAGTTAAATTGCACTGGCTGGGAATCGGACCCAGATCTCTCGCATGGCAAGCGAGAATTCTACCATTGAACCACCAATGCTTAAACAACAAATTTTAGGGGAAAAAATTTAGAAATGGCGGCCTATGGACATTATGAACAACTGAAAAGCTCCAAAAAGGACAATTCTATTGAAACAAAAGTTAATTTGCACTGGCTGGGAATCGGACCCAGAACTCTCGCATGGGAAAAGAGAATTCTACCCTTGAACCACCAATGCTCATATGACAAAATTTAGTGCAAGAGATTTCAAAATAGCTGCCTATGGACATTATGAACAACTGAAAAGCTCCAAAAAGGACAATTCTATTGAAACAAAAGTTAAATTGCACTGGCTGGGAATCTGACCCAGATCTCTCGCATGGCAAGCGAGAATTCTACCATTGAACCACCAATGCTTAAACAACAAATTTTAGGGGAAAAAATTTCAAAATGGCGGCCTATGGACATTATGAAGAACTGAAAAGCTCCTAAAAGGACAATTCTATTGAAGCAAAAGTTAAATTGCACTTGTTGGGAATCGGACCCAGATCTCTCGCATGGCAAGCGAGAATTCTACCATTGAACCACCAATGCTTAAACAACAAATTTTAGGGGAAAATTTTTTCAAAATGGCGGCCTATGGACATGATGAACAACTGAAAAGCTCCAAAAAGGACAAATCTATTGAAGCAAAAGTTAATTTGCACTGGCTGGGAATCGGACCCAGATCTCTCGCATGGCAAGCGAGAATTCTACCATTGAACCACCAATGCTCATACGACAAAATTTAGTGCAAGAAATTTCAAAATAGCTGCCTAAAGGCCACGATGAACAAATAAATAGCTCTTTTTAGAATTCTTGCAAATAAATAGCTCTTTTTAGAGCTATTTTTTTTAGAGTTATATATTTGGGATTGAAGCAAAAGTTAAATTGCACTGTCTGGGAATCGGACCCAGATCTCTCGCATGGCAAGCGAGAATTCTACCATTGAACCACCAATGCTCATACGACAATATTTAGTGCAAGAAATTTCAAAATAGCTGCCTATGGACATTATGAAAAACTGAAAAGCTCCAAAAAGGACAATTCTATTGAAGCATAAGTTAAATTGCACTGGCTGGGAATCGGACCCAGAACTCTCGCATGGGAAAAGAGAATTCTACCATTGAACCACCAATGCTCATACGACAAAAATTAGTGCAAGAGATTTCAAAATAGCTGCCTAAAGGCCACGATGAACAAATAAATAGCTCTTTTTAGAATTCTTGCAAATAAATAGCTCTTTTTAGAGCTATTTATTTTAGAGCAATATATTTGGGATTGAAGCAAAAGTTAATTTGCACTGGCTGGGAATCGGACCCAGAACTCTCGCATGGGAAAAGAGAATTCTACCCTTGAACCACCAATGCTCATATGACAAAATTTAGTGCAAGAGATTTCAAAATAGCTGCCTATGGACATTATGAACAACTGAAAAGCTCCAAAAAGGACAATTCTATTGAAGCAAAAGTTAATTTGCACTGGCTGGGAATCGGACCCAGAACTCTCGCATGGCAAGCGAGAATTCTACCATTGAACCACCAATGCTTAAACAACAAATTTTAGGGGAAATTTTTTTCAAAATGGCGGCCTATGGACATTATGAACAACTGAAAAGCTCCAAAAAGGACAATTCTATTGAAGCATAAGTTAAATTGCACTGGCTGGGAATCGGACCCAGATCTCTCGCATGGCAAGCGAGAATTCTACCATTGAACCACCAATGCTTAAACAACAAATTTTAGGGGAAAAAATTTCAAAATGGCGGCCTATGGACATTATGAACAACTGAAAAGCTCCAAAAAGGACAATTCTATTGAAACAAAAGTTAAATTGCACTGGCTGGGAATCTGACCCAGATCTCTCGCATGGCAAGCGAGAATTCTACCATTGAACCACCAATGCTTAAACAACAAATTTTAGGGGAAATTTTTTCAAAATGGCGGCCTATGGACATGATGAACAACTGAAAAGCTCCAAAAAGGACAAATCTATTGAAGCAAAAGTTAATTTGCACTGGCTGGGAATCGGACCCAGATCTCTCGCATGGCAAGCGAGAATTCTACCATTGAACCACCAATGCTCATACGACAAAATTTAGTGCAAGAAATTTCAAAATAGCTGCCTAAAGGCCACGATGAACAAATAAATAGCTCTTTTTAGAATTCTTGCAAATAAATAGCTCTTTTTAGAGCTATTTTTTTCAGAGTTATATATTTGGGATTGAAGCAAAAGCTAAATTGCACTGGCTGGGAATCGGACCCAGATCTCTCGCATGGCAAGCGAGAATTCTACCATTGAACCACCAATACTCATACGACAAAATTTAGTGCAAGAAATTTCAAAATAGCTGCCTAAAGGCCACGATGAACAAATAAATAGCTCTTTTTAGAATTCTTGCAAATAAATAGCTCTTTTTAGAGCTATTTATTTTAGAGCTATATATTTGGGATTGAAGCAAAAGTTAATTTGCACTGGCTGGGAATCGGACCCAGAACTCTTGCATGGGAAAAGAGAATTCTACCCTTGAACCACCAATGCTCATATGACAAAATTTAGTGCAAGAGATTTCAAAATAGCTGCCTATGGACATTATGAAAAACTGAAAAGCTCCAAAAAGGACAATTCTATTGAAACAAAAGTTAATTTGCACTGGCTGGGAATCGGACCCAGAACTCTCGCATGGGAAAAGAGAATTCTACCCTTGAACCACCAATGCTCATATGACAAAATTTAGTGCAAGAGATTTCAAAATAGCTGCCTATGGACATTATGAAAAACTGAAAAGCTCCAAAAAGGACAATTCTATTGAAACAAAAGTTAATTTGCACTGGCTGGGAATCGGACCCAGAACTCTCGCATGGGAAAAGAGAATTCTACCCTTGAACCACCAATGCTCATATGACAAAATTTAGTGCAAGAGATTTTAAAATAGCTGCCTATGGACATTATGAAAAACTGAAAAGCTCCAAAAAGGACAATTCTATTGAAGCATAAGTTAAATTGCACTGGCTGGGAATCGGACCCAGATCTCTCGCATGGCAAGCGAGAATTCTACCATTGAACCACCAATGCTTAAACAACAAATTTTAGGGGAAAAATTTTTAAAATGGCGTTCTATGGACATTATGAAGAACTGAAAAGCTCCAAAAAGGACAATTCTATTGAAGCAAAAGTTAAATTGCACTTGTTGGGAATCGGACCCAGATCTCTCGCATGGCAAGCGAGAATTCTACCATTGAACCACCAATGCTTAAACAACAAATTTTAGGGGAAAAAATTTCAAAATGGCGGCCTATGGACATTATGAACAACTGAAAAGCTCCAAAAAGGACAATTCTATTGAAACAAAAGTTAATTTGCACTGGCTGGGAATCGGACCCAGAACTCTCGCATGGCAAGCGAGAATTCTACCATTGAACCACCAATGCTTAAACAACAAATTTTAGGGGAAAAAATTTCAAAATGGCGTTCTATGGACATTATGAAGAACTGAAAAGCTCCAAAAAGGACAATTCTATTGAAGCAAAAGTTAAAATGCACTTGTTGGGAATCGGACCCAGATCTCTCGCATGGCAAGCGAGAATTCTACCATTGAACCACCAATGCTTAAACAACAAATTTTAGGGGAAAAAATTTTAAAATGGCGTTCTATGGACATTATGAAGAACTGAAAAGCTCCAAAAAGGACAATTCTATTGAAGCAAAAGTTAAATTGCACTTGTTGGGAATCGGACCCAGATCTCTCGCATGGCAAGCGAGAATTCTACCATTGAACCACCAATGCTTAAACAACAAATTTTAGGGGAAAAAATTTCAAAATGGCGGCCTATGGACATTATGAACAACTGAAAAGCTCCAAAAAGGACAATTCTATTGAAACAAAAGTTAAATTGCACTGGCTGGGAATCTGACCCAGATCTCTCGCATGGCAAGCGAGAATTCTACCATTGAACCACCAATGCTTAAACAACAAATTTTAGGGGAAATTTTTTCAAAATGGCGGCCTATGGACATGATGAACAACTGAAAAGCTCCAAAAAGGACAAATCTATTGAAGCAAAAGTTAATTTGCACTGGCTGGGAATCGGACCCAGATCTCTCGCATGGCAAGCGAGAATTCTACCATTGAACCACCAATGCTCATATGACAAAATTTAGTGCAAGAAATTTCAAAATAGCTGCCTAAAGGCCACGATGAACAAATAAATAGCTCTTTTTAGAATTCTTGCAAATAAATAGCTCTTTTTAGAGCTATTCTTTTCAGAGTTATATATTTGGGATTGAAGCAAAAGCTAAATTGCACTGGCTGGGAATCGGACCCAGATCTCTCGCATGGCAAGCGAGAATTCTACCATTGAACCACCAATACTCATACGACAAAATTTAGTGCAAGAAATTTCAAAATAGCTGCCTAAAGGCCACGATGAACAAATAAATAGCTCTTTTTAGAATTCTTGCAAATAAATAGCTCTTTTTAGAGCTATTTATTTTAGAGCTATATATTTGGGATTGAAGCAAAAGTTAATTTGCACTGGCTGGGAATCGGACCCAGGACTCTCGCATGGGAAAAGAGAATTCTACCCTTGAACCACCAATGCTCATATGACAAAATTTAGTGCAAGAGATTTCAAAATAGCTGCCTATGGACATTATGAAAAACTGAAAAGCTCCAAAAAGGACAATTCTATTGAAACAAAAGTTAATTTGCACTGGCTGGGAATCGGACCCAGAACTCTCGCATGGGAAAAGAGAATTCTACCCTTGAACCACCAATGCTCATTTGACAAAATTTAGTGCAAGAGATTTCAAAATAGCTGCCTATGGACATTATGAAAAACTGAAAAGCTCCAAAAAGGACAATTCTATTGAAACAAAAGTTAATTTGCACTGGCTGGGAATCGGACCCAGAACTCTCGCATGGGAAAAGAGAATTCTACCCTTGAACCACCAATGCTCATACGACAAAATTTAGTGCAAGAAATTTCAAAATAGCTGCCTAAAGGCCACGATGAACAAATAAATAGCTCTTTTTAGAATTCTTGCAAATAAATAGCTCTTTTTAGAGCTATTTTTTTCAGAGTTATATATTTGGGATTGAAGCAAAAGCTAAATTGCACTGGCTGGGAATCGGACCCAGATCTCTCGCATGGCAAGCGAGAATTCTACCATTGAACCACCAATACTCATACGACAAAATTTAGTGCAAGAAATTTCAAAATAGCTGCCTAAAGGCCACGATGAACAAATAAATAGCTCTTTTTAGAATTCTTGCAAATAAATAGCTCTTTTTAGAGCTATTTATTTTAGAGCTATATATTTGGGATTGAAGCAAAAGTTAATTTGCACTGGCTGGGAATCGGACCCAGAACTCTCGCATGGGAAAAGAGAATTCTACCCTTGAACCACCAATGCTCATATGACAAAATTTAGTGCAAGAGATTTCAAAATAGCTGCCTATGGACATTATGAAAAACTGAAAAGCTCCAAAAAGGACAATTCTATTGAAACAAAAGTTAATTTGCACTGGCTGGGAATCGGACCCAGAACTCTCGCATGGGAAAAGAGAATTCTACCCTTGAACCACCAATGCTCATATGACAAAATTTAGTGCAAGAGATTTCAAAATAGCTGCCTATGGACATTATGAAAAACTGAAAAGCTCCAAAAAGGACAATTCTATTGAAACAAAAGTTAATTTGCACTGGCTGGGAATCGGACCCAGAACTCTCGCATGGGAAAAGAGAATTCTACCCTTGAACCACCAATGCTCATATGACAAAATTTAGTGCAAGAGATTTTAAAATAGCTGCCTATGGACATTATGAAAAACTGAAAAGCTCCAAAAAGGACAATTCTATTGAAGCATAAGTTAAATTGCACTGGCTGGGAATCGGACCCAGATCTCTCGCATGGCAAGCGAGAATTCTACCATTGAACCACCAATGCTTAAACAACAAATTTTAGGGGAAAAATTTTTAAAATGGCGTTCTATGGACATTATGAAGAACTGAAAAGCTCCAAAAAGGACAATTCTATTGAAGCAAAAGTTAAATTGCACTTGTTGGGAATCGGACCCAGATCTCTCGCATGGCAAGCGAGAATTCTACCATTGAACCACCAATGCTTAAACAACAAATTTCAGGGGAAAAAATTTCAAAATGGCGGCCTATGGACATTATGAACAACTGAAAAGCTCCAAAAAGGACAATTCTATTGAAACAAAAGTTAATTTGCACTGGCTGGGAATCGGACCCAGAACTCTCGCATGGCAAGCGAGAATTCTACCATTGAACCACCAATGCTTAAACAACAAATTTTAGGGGAAAAAATTTCAAAATGGCGTTCTATGGACATTATGAAGAACTGAAAAGCTCCAAAAAGGACAATTCTATTGAAGCAAAAGTTAAAATGCACTTGTTGGGAATCGGACCCAGATCTCTCGCATGGCAAGCGAGAATTCTACCATTGAACCACCAATGCTTAAACAACAAATTTTAGGGGAAAAAATTTTAAAATGGCGTTCTATGGACATTATGAAGAACTGAAAAGCTCCAAAAAGGACAATTCTATTGAAGCAAAAGTTAAATTGCACTTGTTGGGAATCGGACCCAGATCTCTCGCATGGCAAGCGAGAATTCTACCATTGAACCACCAATGCTTAAACAACAAATTTTAGGGGAAAATTTTTTAAAATGGCGTTCTATGGACATTATGAAGAACTGAAAAGCTCCAAAAAGGACAATTCTATTGAAGCAAAAGTTAAATTGCACTTGTTGGGAATCGGACCCAGATCTCTCGCATGGCAAGCGAGAATTCTACCATTGAACCACCAATGCTTAAACAACAAATTTTAGGGGAAAAAATTTCAAAATGGCGGCCTATGGACATTATGAACAACTGAAAAGCTCCAAAAAGGACAATTCTATTGAAACAAAAGTTAAATTGCACTGGCTGGGAATCTGACCCAGATCTCTCGCATGGCAAGCGAGAATTCTACCATTGAACCACCAATGCTTAAACAACAAATTTTAGGGGAAATTTTTTCAAAATGGCGGCCTATGGACATGATGAACAACTGAAAAGCTCCAAAAAGGACAAATCTATTGAAGCAAAAGTTAATTTGCACTGGCTGGGAATCGGACCCAGATCTCTCGCATGGCAAGCGAGAATTCTACCATTGAACCACCAATGCTCATACGACAAAATTTAGTGCAAGAAATTTCAAAATAGCTGCCTAAAGGCCACGATGAACAAATAAATAGCTCTTTTTAGAATTCTTGCAAATAAATAGCTCTTTTTAGAGCTATTCTTTTCAGAGTTATATATTTGGGATTGAAGCAAAAGCTAAATTGCACTGGCTGGGAATCGGACCCAGATCTCTCGCATGGCAAGCGAGAATTCTACCATTGAACCACCAATACTCATACGACAAAATTTAGTGCAAGAAATTTCAAAATAGCTGCCTAAAGGCCACGATGAACAAATAAATAGCTCTTTTTAGAATTCTTGCAAATAAATAGCTCTTTTTAGAGCTATTTATTTTAGAGCTATATATTTGGGATTGAAGCAAAAGTTAATTTGCACTGGCTGGGAATCGGACCCAGGACTCTCGCATGGGAAAAGAGAATTCTACCCTTGAACCACCAATGCTCATATGACAAAATTTAGTGCAAGAGATTTCAAAATAGCTGCCTATGGACATTATGAAAAACTGAAAAGCTCCAAAAAGGACAATTCTATTGAAACAAAAGTTAATTTGCACTGGCTGGGAATCGGACCCAGAACTCTCGCATGGGAAAAGAGAATTCTACCCTTGAACCACCAATGCTCATATGACAAAATTTAGTGCAAGAGATTTTAAAATAGCTGCCTATGGACATTATGAAAAACTGAAAAGCTCCAAAAAGGACAATTCTATTGAAGCATAAGTTAAATTGCACTGGCTGGGAATCGGACCCAGATCTCTCGCATGGCAAGCGAGAATTCTACCATTGAACCACCAATGCTTAAACAACAAATTTTAGGGGAAAAATTTTTAAAATGGCGTTCTATGGACATTATGAAGAACTGAAAAGCTCCAAAAAGGACAATTCTATTGAAGCAAAAGTTAAATTGCACTTGTTGGGAATCGGACCCAGATCTCTCGCATGGCAAGCGAGAATTCTACCATTGAACCACCAATGCTTAAACAACAAATTTTAGGGGAAAAAATTTCAAAATGGCGGCCTATGGACATTATGAACAACTGAAAAGCTCCAAAAAGGACAATTCTATTGAAACAAAAGTTAATTTGCACTGGCTGGGAATCGGACCCAGAACTCTCGCATGGCAAGCGAGAATTCTACCATTGAACCACCAATGCTTAAACAACAAATTTTAGGGGAAAAAATTTCAAAATGGCGTTCTATGGACATTATGAAGAACTGAAAAGCTCCAAAAAGGACAATTCTATTGAAGCAAAAGTTAAATTGCACTTGTTGGGAATCGGACCCAGATCTCTCGCATGGCAAGCGAGAATTCTACCATTGAACCACCAATGCTTAAACAACAAATTTTAGGGGAAAAAATTTCAAAATGGCGGCCTATGGACATTATGAACAACTGAAAAGCTCCAAAAAGGACAATTCTATTGAAACAAAAGTTAAATTGCACTGGCTGGGAATCTGACCCAGATCTCTCGCATGGCAAGCGAGAATTCTACCATTGAACCACCAATGCTTAAACAACAAATTTTAGGGGAAATTTTTTCAAAATGGCGGCCTATGGACATGATGAACAACTGAAAAGCTCCAAAAAGGACAAATCTATTGAAGCAAAAGTTAATTTGCACTGGCTGGGAATCGGACCCAGATCTCTCGCATGGCAAGCGAGAATTCTACCATTGAACCACCAATGCTCATACGACAAAATTTAGTGCAAGAAATTTCAAAATAGCTGCCTAAAGGCCACGATGAACAAATAAATAGCTCTTTTTAGAATTCTTGCAAATAAATAGCTCTTTTTAGAGCTATTTATTTTAGAGCTATATATTTGGGATTGAAGCAAAAGTTAATTTGCACTGGCTGGGAATCGGACCCAGAACTCTCGCATGGGAAAAGAGAATTCTACCCTTGAACCACCAATGCTCATATGACAAAATTTAGTGCAAGAGATTTCAAAATAGCTGCCTATGGACATTATGAAAAACTGAAAAGCTCCAAAAAGGACAATTCTATTGAAGCATAAGTTAAATTGCACTGGCTGGGAATCGGACCCAGATCTCTCGCATGGCAAGCGAGAATTCTACCATTGAACCACCAATGCTTAAACAACAAATTTTAGGGGAAAAAATTTCAAAATGGCGTTCTATGGACATTATGAAGAACTGAAAAGCTCCAAAAAGGACAATTCTATTGAAGCAAAAGTTAAATTGCACTTGTTGGGAATCGGACCCAGATCTCTCGCATGGCAAGCGAGAATTCTACCATTGAACCACCAATGCTTAAACAACAAATTTTAGGGGAAAAAATTTCAAAATGGCGGCCTATGGACATTATGAACAACTGAAAAGCTCCAAAAAGGACAATTCTATTGAAACAAAAGTTAAATTGCACTGGCTGGGAATCTGACCCAGATCTCTCGCATGGCAAGCGAGAATTCTACCATTGAACCACCAATGCTTAAACAACAAATTTTAGGGGAAATTTTTTCAAAATGGCGGCCTATGGACATGATGAACAACTGAAAAGCTCCAAAAAGGACAAATCTATTGAAGCAAAAGTTAATTTGCACTGGCTGGGAATCGGACCCAGAACTCTCGCATGGGAAAAGAGAATTCTACCCTTGAACCACCAATGCTCATATGACAAAATTTAGTGCAAGTGATTTCAAAATAGGTGCCTATGGACATTATGAACAACTGAAAAGCTCCAAAAAGGACAATTCTATTGAAGCATAAGTTAAATTGCACTGGCTGGGAATCGGACCCAGATCTCTCGCATGGCAAGCGAGAATTCTACCATTGAACCACCAATGCTTAAACAACAAATTTTAGGGGAAAAAATTTCAAAATGGCGGCCTATGGACATTATGAAGAACTGAAAAGCTCCTAAAAGGACAATTCTATTGAAGCAAAAGTTAAATTGCACTTGTTGGGAATCGGACCCAGATCTCTCGCATGGCAAGCGAGAATTCTACCATTGAACCACCAATGCTTAAACAACAAATTTTAGGGGAAAATTTTTTCAAAATGGCGGCCTATGGACATGATGAACAACTGAAAAGCTCCAAAAAGGACAAATCTATTGAAGCAAAAGTTAATTTGCACTGGCTGGGAATCGGACCCAGATCTCTCGCATGGCAAGCGAGAATTCTACCATTGAACCACCAATGCTCATACGACAAAATTTAGTGCAAGAAATTTCAAAATAGCTGCCTAAAGGCCACGATGAACAAATAAATAGCTCTTTTTAGAATTCTTGCAAATAAATAGCTCTTTTTAGAGCTATTTTTTTTAGAGTTATATATTTGGGATTGAAGCAAAAGTTAAATTGCACTGTCTGGGAATCGGACCCAGATCTCTCGCATGGCAAGCGAGAATTCTACCATTGAACCACCAATGCTCATACGACAATATTTAGTGCAAGAAATTTCAAAATAGCTGCCTATGGACATTATGAAAAACTGAAAAGCTCCAAAAAGGACAATTCTATTGAAGCATAAGTTAAATTGCACTGGCTGGGAATCGGACCCAGAACTCTCGCATGGGAAAAGAGAATTCTACCATTGAACCACCAATGCTCATACGACAAAAATTAGTGCAAGAGATTTCAAAATAGCTGCCTAAAGGCCACGATGAACAAATAAATAGCTCTTTTTAGAATTCTTGCAAATAAATAGCTCTTTTTAGAGCTATTTATTTTAGAGCAATATATTTGGGATTGAAGCAAAAGTTAATTTGCACTGGCTGGGAATCGGACCCAGAACTCTCGCATGGGAAAAGAGAATTCTACCCTTGAACCACCAATGCTCATCTGACAAAATTTAGTGCAAGAGATTTTAAAATAGCTGCCTATGGACATTATGAAAAACTGAAAAGCTCCAAAAAGGACAAATCTATTGAAGCAAAAGTTAATTTGCACTGGCTGGGAATCGGACCCAGATCTCTCGCATGGCAAGCGAGAATTCTACCATTGAACCACCAATGCTCATACAACAAAATTTAGTGCAAGAAATTTCAAAATAGCTGCCTAAAGGCCACGATGAACAAATAAATAGCTCTTTTTAGAATTCTTGTAAATAAATAGCTCTTTTTGAGCTATTGTTTTTAGAGTTATATATTTGGGATTGAAGCAAAAGTTAAATTGCACTGGCTGGGAATCGGACCCAGATCTCTCGCATGGCAAGCGAGAATTCTACCATTGAACCACCAATGCTCATACGACAAAATTTAGTGCAAGAAATTTCAAAATAGCTGCCTAAAGGCCACGATGAACAAATAAATAGCTCTTTTTAGAATTCTTGCAAATAAATAGCTCTTTTTAGAGCTATTTATTTTAGAGCTAAATATTTGGGATTGAAGCAAAAGTTAATTTGCACTGGCTGGGAATCGGACCCAGAACTCTCGCATGGGAAAAGAGAATTCTACCCTTGAACCACCAATGCTCATATGACAAAATTTAGTGCAAGAGATTTCAAAATAGCTGCCTATGGACATTATGAACAACTGAAAAGCTCCAAAAAGGACAATTCTATTGAAGCATAAGTTAAATTGCACTGGCTGGGAATCGGACCCAGATCTCTCACATGGCAAGCGAGAATTCTACCATTGAACCACCAATGCTTAAACAACAAATTTTAGGGGAAAAAATTTCAAAATGGCGGCCTATGGACATTATGAACAACTGAAAAACTCCAAAAAGGACAATTCTATTGAAGCAAAAGTTAATTTGCACTGGCTGGGAATCGGACCCAGAACTCTCGCATGGGAAAAGAGAATTCTACCCTTGAACCACCAATGCTCATATGACAAAATTTAGTGCAAGAGATTTCAAAATAGCTGCCTATGGACATTATGAAAAACTGAAAAGCTCCAAAAAGGACAATTCTATTGAAGCATAAGTTAAATTGCACTGGCTGGGAATCGGACCCAGATCTCTCGCATGGCAAGCGAGAATTCTACCATTGAACCACCAATGCTTAAACAACAAATTTTAGGGGAAAAATTTTTAAAATGGCGTTCTATGGACATTATGAAGAACTGAAAAGCTCCAAAAAGGACAATTCTATTGAAGCAAAAGTTAAATTGCACTTGTTGGGAATCGGACCCAGATCTCTCGCATGGCAAGCGAGAATTCTACCATTGAACCACCAATGCTTAAACAACAAATTTTAGGGGAAAAAATTTCAAAATGGCGGCCTATGGACATTATGAACAACTGAAAAGCTCCAAAAAGGACAATTCTATTGAAACAAAAGTTAATTTGCACTGGCTGGGAATCGGACCCAGAACTCTCGCATGGCAAGCGAGAATTCTACCATTGAACCACCAATGCTTAAACAACAAATTTTAGGGGAAAAAATTTCAAAATGGCGTTCTATGGACATTATGAAGAACTGAAAAGCTCCAAAAAGGACAATTCTATTGAAGCAAAAGTTAAATTGCACTTGTTGGGAATCGGACCCAGATCTCTCGCATGGCAAGCGAGAATTCTACCATTGAACCACCAATGCTTAAACAACAAATTTTAGGGGAAAAAATTTCAAAATGGCGGCCTATGGACATTATGAACAACTGAAAAGCTCCAAAAAGGACAATTCTATTGAAACAAAAGTTAAATTGCACTGGCTGGGAATCTGACCCAGATCTCTCGCATGGCAAGCGAGAATTCTACCATTGAACCACCAATGCTTAAACAACAAATTTTAGGGGAAATTTTTTCAAAATGGCGGCCTATGGACATGATGAACAACTGAAAAGCTCCAAAAAGGACAAATCTATTGAAGCAAAAGTTAATTTGCACTGGCTGGGAATCGGACCCAGATCTCTCGCATGGCAAGCGAGAATTCTACCATTGAACCACCAATGCTCATACGACAAAATTTAGTGCAAGAAATTTCAAAATAGCTGCCTAAAGGCCACGATGAACAAATAAATAGCTCTTTTTAGAATTCTTGCAAATAAATAGCTCTTTTTAGAGCTATTTATTTTAGAGCTATATATTTGGGATTGAAGCAAAAGTTAATTTGCACTGGCTGGGAATCGGACCCAGAACTCTCGCATGGGAAAAGAGAATTCTACCCTTGAACCACCAATGCTCATATGACAAAATTTAGTGCAAGAGATTTCAAAATAGCTGCCTATGGACATTATGAAAAACTGAAAAGCTCCAAAAAGGACAATTCTATTGAAGCATAAGTTAAATTGCACTGGCTGGGAATCGGACCCAGATCTCTCGCATGGCTAGCGAGAATTCTACCATTGAACCACCAATGCTTAAACAACAAATTTTAGGGGAAAAAATTTCAAAATGGCGTTCTATGGACATTATGAAGAACTGAAAAGCTCCAAAAAGGACAATTCTATTGAAGCAAAAGTTAAATTGCACTTGTTGGGAATCGGACCCAGATCTCTCGCATGGCAAGCGAGAATTCTACCATTGAACCACCAATGCTTAAACAACAAATTTTAGGGGAAAAAATTTCAAAATGGCGGCCTATGGACATTATGAACAACTGAAAAGCTCCAAAAAGGACAATTCTATTGAAACAAAAGTTAAATTGCACTGGCTGGGAATCTGACCCAGATCTCTCGCATGGCAAGCGAGAATTCTACCATTGAACCACCAATGCTTAAACAACAAATTTTAGGGGAAATTTTTTCAAAATGGCGGCCTATGGACATGATGAACAACTGAAAAGCTCCAAAAAGGACAAATCTATTGAAGCAAAAGTTAATTTGCACTGGCTGGGAATCGGACCCAGAACTCTCGCATGGGAAAAGAGAATTCTACCCTTGAACCACCAATGCTCATATGACAAAATTTAGTGCAAGTGATTTCAAAATAGGTGCCTATGGACATTATGAACAACTGAAAAGCTCCAAAAAGGACAATTCTATTGAAGCATAAGTTAAATTGCACTGGCTGGGAATCGGACCCAGATCTCTCGCATGGCAAGCGAGAATTCTACCATTGAACCACCAATGCTTAAACAACAAATTTTAGGGGAAAAAATTTCAAAATGGCGGCCTATGGACATTATGAAGAACTGAAAAGCTCCTAAAAGGACAATTCTATTGAAGCAAAAGTTAAATTGCACTTGTTGGGAATCGGACCCAGATCTCTCGCATGGCAAGCGAGAATTCTACCATTGAACCACCAATGCTTAAACAACAAATTTTAGGGGAAAATTTTTTCAAAATGGCGGCCTATGGACATGATGAACAACTGAAAAGCTCCAAAAAGGACAAATCTATTGAAGCAAAAGTTAATTTGCACTGGCTGGGAATCGGACCCAGATCTCTCGCATGGCAAGCGAGAATTCTACCATTGAACCACCAATGCTCATACGACAAAATTTAGTGCAAGAAATTTCAAAATAGCTGCCTAAAGGCCACGATGAACAAATAAATAGCTCTTTTTAGAATTCTTGCAAATAAATAGCTCTTTTTAGAGCTATTTTTTTTAGAGTTATATATTTGGGATTGAAGCAAAAGTTAAATTGCACTGTCTGGGAATCGGACCCAGATCTCTCGCATGGCAAGCGAGAATTCTACCATTGAACCACCAATGCTCATACGACAATATTTAGTGCAAGAAATTTCAAAATAGCTGCCTATGGACATTATGAAAAACTGAAAAGCTCCAAAAAGGACAATTCTATTGAAGCATAAGTTAAATTGCACTGGCTGGGAATCGGACCCAGAACTCTCGCATGGGAAAAGAGAATTCTACCATTGAACCACCAATGCTCATACGACAAAAATTAGTGCAAGAGATTTCAAAATAGCTGCCTAAAGGCCACGATGAACAAATAAATAGCTCTTTTTAGAATTCTTGCAAATAAATAGCTCTTTTTAGAGCTATTTATTTTAGAGCAATATATTTGGGATTGAAGCAAAAGTTAATTTGCACTGGCTGGGAATCGGACCCAGAACTCTCGCATGGGAAAAGAGAATTCTACCCTTGAACCACCAATGCTCATCTGACAAAATTTAGTGCAAGAGATTTTAAAATAGCTGCCTATGGACATTATGAAAAACTGAAAAGCTCCAAAAAGGACAAATCTATTGAAGCAAAAGTTAATTTGCACTGGCTGGGAATCGGACCCAGATCTCTCGCATGGCAAGCGAGAATTCTACCATTGAACCACCAATGCTCATACAACAAAATTTAGTGCAAGAAATTTCAAAATAGCTGCCTAAAGGCCACGATGAACAAATAAATAGCTCTTTTTAGAATTCTTGTAAATAAATAGCTCTTTTTGAGCTATTGTTTTTAGAGTTATATATTTGGGATTGAAGCAAAAGTTAAATTGCACTGGCTGGGAATCGGACCCAGATCTCTCGCATGGCAAGCGAGAATTCTACCATTGAACCACCAATGCTCATACGACAAAATTTAGTGCAAGAAATTTCAAAATAGCTGCCTAAAGGCCACGATGAACAAATAAATAGCTCTTTTTAGAATTCTTGCAAATAAATAGCTCTTTTTAGAGCTATTTATTTTAGAGCTAAATATTTGGGATTGAAGCAAAAGTTAATTTGCACTGGCTGGGAATCGGACCCAGAACTCTCGCATGGGAAAAGAGAATTCTACCCTTGAACCACCAATGCTCATATGACAAAATTTAGTGCAAGAGATTTCAAAATAGCTGCCTATGGACATTATGAACAACTGAAAAGCTCCAAAAAGGACAATTCTATTGAAGCATAAGTTAAATTGCACTGGCTGGGAATCGGACCCAGATCTCTCACATGGCAAGCGAGAATTCTACCATTGAACCACCAATGCTTAAACAACAAATTTTAGGGGAAAAAATTTCAAAATGGCGGCCTATGGACATTATGAACAACTGAAAAACTCCAAAAAGGACAATTCTATTGAAGCAAAAGTTAATTTGCACTGGCTGGGAATCGGACCCAGAACTCTCGCATGGGAAAAGAGAATTCTACCCTTGAACCACCAATGCTCATATGACAAAATTTAGTGCAAGAGATTTCAAAATAGCTGCCTATGGACATTATGAACAACTGAAAAGCTCCAAAAAGGACAATTCTATTGAAGCATAAGTTAAATTGCACTGGCTGGGAATCTGACCCAGATCTCTCGCATGGCAAGCGAGAATTCTACCATTGAACCACCAATGCTTAAACAACAAATTTTAGGGGAAATTTTTTTCAAAATGGCGGCCTATGGACATGATGAACAACTGAAAAGCTCCAAAAAGGACAAATCTATTGAAGCAAAAGTTAATTTGCACTGGCTGGGAATCGGACCCAGATCTCTCGCATGGCAAGCGAGAATTCTACGATTGAACCCCCAATGCTCATACGACAAAATTTAGTGCAAGAAATTTCAAAATAGCTGCCTAAAGGCCACGATGAACAAATAAATAGCTCTTTTTAGAATTCTTGCAAATAAATAGCTCTTTTTAGAGCTATTTATTTTAGAGCTATATATTTGGGATTGAAGCAAAAGTTAATTTGCACTGGCTGGGAATCGGACCCAGAACTCTCGCATGGGAAAAGAGAATTCTACCCTTGAACCACCAATGCTCATATGACAAAATTTAGTGCAAGAGATTTCAAAATAGCTGCCTATGGACATTATGAACAACTGAAAAGCTCCAAAAAGGACAATTCTATTGAAGCATAAGTTAAATTGCACTGGCTGGGAATCGGACCCAGATCTCTCGCATGGCAAGCGAGAATTCTACCATTGAACCACCAATGCTTAAACAACAAATTTTAGGGGAAAAAATTTCAAAATGGCGGCCTATGGACATTATGAACAACTGAAAAGCTCCAAAAAGGACAATTCTATTGAAGCAAAAGTTAATTTGCACTGGCTGGGAATTGGACCCAGAACTCTCGCATGGGAAAAGAGAATTCTACCCTTGAACCACCAATGCTCATATGACAAAATTTAGTGCAAGAGATTTCAAAATAGCTGCCTATGGACATTATAAACAACTGAAAAGCTCCAAAAAGGACAATTCTATTGAAGCATAAGTTAAATTGCACTGGCTGGGAATCGGACCCAGATCTCTCGCATGGCAAGCGAGAATTCTACCATTGAACCACCAATGCTTAAACAACAAATTTTAGGGGAAAAAATTTAGAAATTGCGGCCTATGGACATTATGAACAACTGAAAAGCTCCAAAAAGGACAATTCTATTGAAACAAAAGTTAATTTGCACTGGCTGGGAATCGGACCCAGAACTCTCGCATGGGAAAAGAGAATTCTACCCTTGAACCACCAATGCTCATATGACAAAATTTAGTGCAAGAGATTTCAAAATAGCTGCCTATGGACATTATGAACAACTGAAAAGCTCCAAAAAGGACAATTCTATTGAAACAAAAGTTAAATTGCACTGGCTGGGAATCTGACCCAGATCTCTCGCATGGCAAGCGAGAATTCTACCATTGAACCACCAATGCTTAAACAACAAATTTTAGGGGAAAAAATTTCAAAATGGCGGCCTATGGACATTATGAAGAACTGAAAAGCTCCTAAAAGGACAATTCTATTGAAGCAAAAGTTAAATTGCACTTGTTGGGAATCGGACCCAGATCTCTCGCATGGCAAGCGAGAATTCTACCATTGAACCACCAATGCTTAAACAACAAATTTTAGGGGAAAATTTTTTCAAAATGGCGGCCTATGGACATGATGAACAACTGAAAAGCTCCAAAAAGGACAAATCTATTGAAGCAAAAGTTAATTTGCACTGGCTGGGAATCGGACCCAGATCTCTCGCATGGCAAGCGAGAATTCTACCATTGAACCACCAATGCTCATACGACAAAATTTAGTGCAAGAAATTTCAAAATAGCTGCCTAAAGGCCACGATGAACAAATAAATAGCTCTTTTTAGAATTCTTGCAAATAAATAGCTCTTTTTAGAGCTATTTTTTTTAGAGTTATATATTTGGGATTGAAGCAAAAGTTAAATTGCACTGTCTGGGAATCGGACCCAGATCTCTCGCATGGCAAGCGAGAATTCTACCATTGAACCACCAATGCTCATACGACAATATTTAGTGCAAGAAATTTCAAAATAGCTGCCTATGGACATTATGAAAAACTGAAAAGCTCCAAAAAGGACAATTCTATTGAAGCATAAGTTAAATTGCACTGGCTGGGAATCGGACCCAGAACTCTCGCATGGGAAAAGAGAATTCTACCATTGAACCACCAATGCTCATACGACAAAAATTAGTGCAAGAGATTTCAAAATAGCTGCCTAAAGGCCACGATGAACAAATAAATAGCTCTTTTTAGAATTCTTGCAAATAAATAGCTCTTTTTAGAGCTATTTATTTTAGAGCAATATATTTGGGATTGAAGCAAAAGTTAATTTGCACTGGCTGGGAATCGGACCCAGAACTCTCGCATGGGAAAAGAGAATTCTACCCTTGAACCACCAATGCTCATATGACAAAATTTAGTGCAAGAGATTTCAAAATAGCTGCCTATGGACATTATGAACAACTGAAAAGCTCCAAAAAGGACAATTCTATTGAAGCAAAAGTTAATTTGCACTGGCTGGGAATCGGACCCAGAACTCTCGCATGGCAAGCGAGAATTCTACCATTGAACCACCAATGCTTAAACAACAAATTTTAGGGGAAATTTTTTTCAAAATGGCGGCCTATGGACATTATGAACAACTGAAAAGCTCCAAAAAGGACAATTCTATTGAAGCATAAGTTAAATTGCACTGGCTGGGAATCGGACCCAGATCTCTCGCATGGCAAGCGAGAATTCTACCATTGAACCACCAATGCTCATACGACAAAATTTAGTGCAAGAAATTTCAAAATAGCTGCCTAAAGGCCACGATGAACAAATAAATAGCTCTTTTTAGAATTCTTGCAAATAAATAGCTCTTTTTAGAGCTATTTATTTTAGAGCTAAATATTTGGGATTGAAGCAAAAGTTAATTTGCACTGGCTGGGAATCGGACCCAGAACTCTCGCATGGGAAAAGAGAATTCTACCCTTGAACCACCAATGCTCATATGACAAAATTTAGTGCAAGAGATTTCAAAATAGCTGCCTATGGACATTATGAACAACTGAAAAGCTCCAAAAAGGACAATTCTATTGAAGCATAAGTTAAATTGCACTGGCTGGGAATCGGACCCAGATCTCTCGCATGGCAAGCGAGAATTCTACCATTGAACCACCAATGCTTAAACAACAAATTTTAGGGGAAAAAATTTAGAAATGGCGGCCTATGGACATTATGAACAACTGAAAAGCTCCAAAAAGGACAATTCTATTGAAGCAAAAGTTAATTTGCACTGGCTGGGAATCGGACCCAGAACTCTCGCATGGGAAAAGAGACTTCTACCCTTGAACCACCAATGCTCATATGACAAAATTTAGTGCAAGAGATTTCAAAATAGCTGCCTATGGACATTATGAAAAACTGAAAAGCTCCAAAAAGGACAATTCTATTGAAGCATAAGTTAAATTGCACTGGCTGGGAATCGGACCCAGATCTCTCGCATGGCAAGCGAGAATTCTACCATTGAACCACCAATGCTTAAACAACAAATTTTAGGGGAAAAAATTTCAAAATGGCGGCCTATGGACATTATGAACAACTGAAAAGCTCCAAAAAGGACAATTCTATTGAAGCATAAGTTAAATTGCACTGGCTGGGAATCGGACCCAGATCTCTCGCATGGCAAGCGAGAATTCTACCATTGAACCACCAATGCTTAAACAACAATTTTTAGGGGAAAAAATTTCAAAATGGCGGCCTATGGACATTATGAACAACTGAAAAGCTCCAAAAAGGACAATTCTATTGAAGCATAAGTTAAATTGCACTGGCTGGGAATCGGACCCAGATCTCTCGCATGGCAAGCGAGAATTCTACCATTGAACCACCAATGCTCATACGACAAAATTTAGTGCAAGAGATTTCAAAATAGCTGCCTAAAGGCCACAATGAACAAATAAATAGCTCTTTTTAGAATTCTTGCAAATAAATAGCTCTTTTTAGAGCTATTTATTTTAGAGCAAAATATTTGGGATTGAAGCAAAAGTTAATTTGCACTGGCTGGGAATCGGACCCAGAACTCTCGCATGGGAAAAGAGAATTCTACCCTTGAACCACCAATGCTCATATGACAAAATTTAGTGCAAGAGATTTCAAAATAGCTGCCTATGGACATTATGAACAACTGAAAAGCTCCAAAAAGGACAATTCTATTGAAGCATAAGTTAAATTGCACTGGCTGGGAATCGGACCCAGATCTCTCGCATGGCAAGCGAGAATTCTACCATTGAACCACCAATGCTTAAACAACAAATTTTAGGGGAAAAAATTTAGAAATGGCGGCCTATGGACATTATGAACAACTGAAAAGCTCCAAAAAGGACAATTCTATTGAAGCAAAAGTTAATTTGCACTGGCTGGGAATCGGACCCAGAACTCTCGCATGGGAAAAGAGACTTCTACCCTTGAACCACCAATGCTCATATGACAAAATTTAGTGCAAGAGATTTCAAAATAGCTGCCTATGGACATTATGAAAAACTGAAAAGCTCCAAAAAGGACAATTCTATTGAAGCATAAGTTAAATTGCACTGGCTGGGAATCGGACCCAGATCTCTCGCATGGCAAGCGAGAATTCTACCATTGAACCACCAATGCTTAAACAACAAATTTTAGGGGAAAAAATTTCAAAATGGCGGCCTATGGACATTATGAACAACTGAAAAGCTCCAAAAAGGACAATTCTATTGAAGCATAAGTTAAAATGCACTGGCTGGGAATCGGACCCAGATCTCTCGCATGGCAAGCGAGAATTCTACCATTGAACCACCAATGCTTAAACAACAATTTTTAGGGGAAAAAATTTCAAAATGGCGGCCTATGGACATTATGAACAACTGAAAAGCTCCAAAAAGGACAATTCTATTGAAGCATAAGTTAAATTGCACTGGCTGGGAATCGGACCCAGATCTCTCGCATGGCAAGCGAGAATTCTACCATTGAACCACCAATGCTTAAACAACAATTTTTAGGGGAAAAAATTTCAAAATGGCGGCCTATGGACATTATGAACAACTGAAAAGCTCCAAAAAGGACAATTCTATTGAAGCATAAGTTAAATTGCACTGGCTGGGAATCGGACCCAGATCTCTCGCATGGCAAGCGAGAATTCTACCATTGAACCACCAATGCTCACACGACAAAATTTAGTGCAAGAGATTTCAAAATAGCTGCCTAAAGGCCACAATGAACAAATAAATAGCTCTTTTTAGAATTCTTGCAAATAAATAGCTCTTTTTAGAGCTATTTATTTTAGAGCAAAATATTTGGGATTGAAGCAAAAGTTAATTTGCACTGGCTGGGAATCGGACCCAGAACTCTCGCATGGGAAAAGAGAATTCTACCCTTGAACCACCAATGCTCATATGACAAAATTTAGTGCAAGAGATTTCAAAATAGCTGCCTATGGACATTATGAACAACTGAAAAGCTCCAAAAAGGACAATTCTATTGAAGCATAAGTTAAATTGCACTGGCTGGGAATCGGACCCAGATCTCTCGCATGGCAAGCGAGAATTCTACCATTGAACCACCAATGCTTAAACAACAAATTTTAGGGGAAAAAATTTAGAAATGGCGGCCTATGGACATGATGAACAACTGAAAAGCTCCAAAAAGGACAATTCTATTGAAGCAAAAGTTAATTTGCACTGGCTGGGAATCGGACCCAGAACTCTCGCATGGGAAAAGAGACTTCTACCCTTGAACCACCAATGCTCATATGACAAAATTTAGTGCAAGAGATTTCAAAATAGCTGCCTATGGACATTATGAAAAACTGAAAAGCTCCAAAAAGGACAATTCTATTGAAGCATAAGTTAAATTGCACTGGCTGGGAATCGGACCCAGATCTCTCGCATGGCAAGCGAGAATTCTACCATTGAACCACCAATGCTTAAACAACAAATTTTAGGGGAAAAAATTTCAAAATGGCGGCCTATGGACATTATGAACAACTGAAAAGCTCCAAAAAGGACAATTCTATTGAAGCATAAGTTAAATTGCACTGGCTGGGAATCGGACCCAGATCTCTCGCATGGCAAGCGAGAATTCTACCATTGAACCACCAATGCTTAAACAACAATTTTTAGGGGAAAAAATTTCAAAATGGCGGCCTATGGACATTATGAACAACTGAAAAGCTCCAAAAAGGACAATTCTATTGAAGCATAAGTTAAATTGCACTGGCTGGGAATCGGACCCAGATCTCTCGCATGGCAAGCGAGAATTCTACCATTGAACCACCAATGCTCATACGACAAAATTTAGTGCAAGAGATTTCAAAATAGCTGCCTAAAGGCCACAATGAACAAATAAATAGCTCTTTTTAGAATTCTTGCAAATAAATAGCTCTTTTTAGAGCTATTTATTTTAGAGCAAAATATTTGGGATTGAAGCAAAAGTTAATTTGCACTGGCTGGGAATCGGACCCAGAACTCTCGCATGGGAAAAGAGAATTCTACCCTTGAACCACCAATGCTCATATGACAAAATTTAGTGCAAGAGATTTCAAAATAGCTGCCTATGGACATTATGAACAACTGAAAAGCTCCAAAAAGGACAATTCTATTGAAGCATAAGTTAAATTGCACTGGCTGGGAATCGGACCCAGATCTCTCGCATGGCAAGCGAGAATTCTACCATTGAACCACCAATGCTTAAACAACAAATTTTAGGGGAAAAAATTTAGAAATGGCGGCCTATGGACATTATGAACAACTGAAAAGCTCCAAAAAGGACAATTCTATTGAAGCATAAGTTAAATTGCACTGGCTGGGAATCGGACCCAGATCTCTCGCATGGCAAGCGAGAATTCTACCATTGAACCACCAATGCTTAAACAACAATTTTTAGGGGAAAAAATTTCAAAATGGCGGCCTATGGACATTATGAACAACTGAAAAGCTCCAAAAAGGACAATTCTATTGAAGCATAAGTTAAATTGCACTGGCTGGGAATCGGACCCAGATCTCTCGCATGGCAAGCGAGAATTCTACCATTGAACCACCAATGCTTAAACAACAATTTTTAGGGGAAAAAATTTCAAAATGGCGGCCTATGGACATTATGAACAACTGAAAAGCTCCAAAAAGGACAATTCTATTGAAGCATAAGTTAAATTGCACTGGCTGGGAATCGGACCCAGATCTCTCGCATGGCAAGCGAGAATTCTACCATTGAACCACCAATGCTCATACGACAAAATTTAGTGCAAGAGATTTCAAAATAGCTGCCTAAAGGCCACAATGAACAAATAAATAGCTCTTTTTAGAATTCTTGCAAATAAATAGCTCTTTTTAGAGCTATTTATTTTAGAGCAAAATATTTGGGATTGAAGCAAAAGTTAATTTGCACTGGCTGGGAATCGGACCCAGAACTCTCGCATGGGAAAAGAGAATTCTACCCTTGAACCACCAATGCTCATATGACAAAATTTAGTGCAAGAGATTTCAAAATAGCTGCCTATGGACATTATGAACAACTGAAAAGCTCCAAAAAGGACAATTCTATTGAAGCATAAGTTAAATTGCACTGGCTGGGAATCGGACCCAGATCTCTCGCATGGCAAGCGAGAATTCTACCATTGAACCACCAATGCTTAAACAACAAATTTTAGGGGAAAAAATTTAGAAATGGCGGCCTATGGACATTATGAACAACTGAAAAGCTCCAAAAAGGACAATTCTATTGAAGCAAAAGTTAATTTGCACTGGCTGGGAATCGGACCCAGAACTCTCGCATGGGAAAAGAGACTTCTACCCTTGAACCACCAATGCTCATATGACAAAATTTAGTGCAAGAGATTTCAAAATAGCTGCCTATGGACATTATGAAAAACTGAAAAGCTCCAAAAAGGACAATTCTATTGAAGCATAAGTTAAATTGCACTGGCTGGGAATCGGACCCAGATCTCTCGCATGGCAAGCGAGAATTCTACCATTGAACCACCAATGCTTAAACAACAAATTTTAGGGGAAAAAATTTCAAAATGGCGGCCTATGGACATTATGAACAACTGAAAAGCTCCAAAAAGGACAATTCTATTGAAGCATAAGTTAAATTGCACTGGCTGGGAATCGGACCCAGATCTCTCGCATGGCAAGCGAGAATTCTACCATTGAACCACCAATGCTTAAACAACAATTTTTAGGGGAAAAAATTTCAAAATGGCGGCCTATGGACATTATGAACAACTGAAAAGCTCCAAAAAGAACAATTCTATTGAAGCATAAGTTAAATTGCACTGGCTGGGAATCGGACCCAGATCTCTCGCATGGCAAGCGAGAATTCTACCATTGAACCACCAATGCTCATACGACAAAATTTAGTGCAAGAGATTTCAAAATAGCTGCCTAAAGGCCACAATGAACAAATAAATAGCTCTTTTTAGAATTCTTGCAAATAAATAGCTCTTTTTAGAGCTATTTATTTTAGAGCAAAATATTTGGGATTGAAGCAAAAGTTAATTTGCACTGGCTGGGAATCGGACCCAGAACTCTCGCATGGGAAAAGAGAATTCTACCCTTGAACCACCAATGCTCATATGACAAAATTTAGTGCAAGAGATTTCAAAATAGCTGCCTATGGACATTATGAACAACTGAAAAGCTCCAAAAAGGACAATTCTATTGAAGCATAAGTTAAATTGCACTGGCTGGGAATCGGACCCAGATCTCTCGCATGGCAAGCGAGAATTCTACCATTGAACCACCAATGCTTAAACAACAAATTTTAGGGGAAAAAATTTAGAAATGGCGGCCTATGGACATTATGAACAACTGAAAAGCTCCAAAAAGGACAATTCTATTGAAGCAAAAGTTAATTTGCACTGGCTGGGAATCGGACCCAGAACTCTCGCATGGGAAAAGAGACTTCTACCCTTGAACCACCAATGCTCATATGACAAAATTTAGTGCAAGAGATTTCAAAATAGCTGCCTATGGACATTATGAAAAACTGAAAAGCTCCAAAAAGGACAATTCTATTGAAGCATAAGTTAAATTGCACTGGCTGGGAATCGGACCCAGATCTCTCGCATGGCAAGCGAGAATTCTACCATTGAACCACCAATGCTTAAACAACAAATTTTAGGGGAAAAAATTTCAAAATGGCGGCCTATGGACATTATGAACAACTGAAAAGCTCCAAAAAGGACAATTCTATTGAAGCAAAAGTTAAATTGCACTGGCTGGGAATCGGACCCAGATCTCTCGCATGGCAAGCGAGAATTCTACCATTGAACCACCAATGCTCATACGACAAAATTTAGTGCAAGAAATTTCAAAATAGCTGCCTAAAGGCCAAGATGAACAAATAAATAGCTCTTTTTAGAATTCTTGCAAATAAATAGCTCTTTTTAGAGCTATTTTTTTTAGAGTTATATATTTGGGATTGAAGCAAAAGTTAAATTGCACTGTCTGGGAATCGGACCCAGATCTCTCGCATGGCAAGCGAGAATTCTACCATTGAACCACCAATGCTCATACGACAATATTTAGTGCAAGAAATTTCAAAATAGCTGCCTATGGACATTATGAAAAACTGAAAAGCTCCAAAAAGGACAATTCTATTGAAGCATAAGTTAAATTGCACTGGCTGGGAATCGGACCCAGAACTCTCGCATGGGAAAAGAGAATTCTACCATTGAACCACCAATGCTCATACGACAAAAATGAGTGCAAGAGATTTCAAAATAGCTGCCTAAAGGCCACGATGAACAAATAAATAGCTCTTTTTAGAATTCTTGCAAATAAATAGCTCTTTTTAGAGCTATTTATTTTAGAGCAATATATTTGGGATTGAAGCAAAAGTTAATTTGCACTGGCTGGGAATCGGACCCAGAACTCTCGCATGGGAAAAGAGAATTCTACCCTTGAACCACCAATGCTCATATGACAAAATTTAGTGCAAGAGATTTCAAAATAGCTGCCTATGGACATTATGAACAACTGAAAAGCTCCAAAAAGGACAATTCTATTGAAGCAAAAGTTAATTTGCACTGGCTGGGAATCGGACCCAGAACTCTCGCATGGCAAGCGAGAATTCTACCATTGAACCACCAATGCTTAAACAACAAATTTTAGGGGAAATTTTTTTCAAAATGGCGGCCTATGGACATGATGAACAACTGAAAAGCTCCAAAAAGGACAAATCTATTGAAGCAAAAGTTAATTTGCACTGGCTGGGAATCGGACCCAGATCTCTCGCATGGCAAGCGAGAATTCTACCATTGAACCACCAATGCTCATACGACAAAATTTAGTGCAAGAAATTTCAAAATAGCTGCCTAAAGGCCACGATGAACAAATAAATAGCTCTTTTTAGAATTCTTGCAAATAAATAGCTCTTTTTAGAGCTATTTATTTTAGAGCAATATATTTGGGATTGAAGCAAAAGTTAATTTGCACTGGCTGGGAATCGGACCCAGAACTCTCGCATGGGAAAAGAGAATTCTACCCTTGAACCACCAATGCTCATATGACAAAATTTAGTGCAAGAGATTTTAAAATAGCTGCCTATGGACATTATGAAAAACTGAAAAGCTCCAAAAAGGACAAATCTATTGAAGCAAAAGTTAATTTGCACTGGCTGGGAATCGGACCCAGATCTCTCGCATGGCAAGCGAGAATTCTACCATTGAACCACCAATGCTCATACAACAAAATTTAGTGCAAGAAATTTCAAAATAGCTGCCTAAAGGCCACGATGAACAAATAAATAGCTCTTTTTAGAATTCTTGTAAATAAATAGCTCTTTTTGAGCTATTGTTTTTAGAGTTATATATTTGGGATTGAAGCAAAAGTTAAATTGCACTGGCTGGGAATCGGACCCAGATCTCTCGCATGGCAAGCGAGAATTCTACCATTGAACCACCAATGCTCATACGACAAAATTTAGTGCAAGAAATTTCAAAATAGCTGCCTAAAGGCCACGATGAACAAATAAATAGCTCTTTTTAGAATTCTTGCAAATAAATAGCTCTTTTTAGAGCTATTTATTTTAGAGCTAAATATTTGGGATTGAAGCAAAAGTTAATTTGCACTGGCTGGGAATCGGACCCAGAACTCTCGCATGGGAAAAGAGAATTCTACCCTTGAACCACCAATGCTCATATGACAAAATTTAGTGCAAGAGATTTCAAAATAGCTGCCTATGGACATTATGAACAACTGAAAAGCTCCAAAAAGGACAATTCTATTGAAGCATAAGTTAAATTGCACTGGCTGGGAATCGGACCCAGATCTCTCGCATGGCAAGCGAGAATTCTACCATTGAACCACCAATGCTTAAACAACAAATTTTAGGGGAAAAAATTTCAAAATGGCGTTCTATGGACATTATGAAGAACTGAAAAGCTCCAAAAAGGACAATTCTATTGAAGCAAAAGTTAATTTGCACTGGCTGGGAATCGGACCCAGATCTCTCGCATGGCAAGCGAGAATTCTACCATTGAACCACCAATGCTTAAACAACAAATTTTAGGGGAAAAAATTTAGAAATGGCGGCCTATGGACATTATGAACAACTGAAAAGCTCCAAAAAGGACAATTCTATTGAAGCATAAGTTAAATTGCACTGGCTGGGAATCGGACCCAGATCTCTCGCATGGCAAGCGAGAATTCTACCATTGAACCACCAATGCTTAAACAACAATTTTTAGGGGAAAAAATTTCAAAATGGCGGCCTATGGACATTATGAACAACTGAAAAGCTCCAAAAAGGACAATTCTATTGAAGCATAAGTTAAATTGCACTGGCTGGGAATCGGACCCAGATCTCTCGCATGGCAAGCGAGAATTCTACCATTGAACCACCAATGCTTAAACAACAATTTTTAGGGGAAAAAATTTCAAAATGGCGGCCTATGGACATTATGAACAACTGAAAAGCTCCAAAAAGGACAATTCTATTGAAGCATAAGTTAAATTGCACTGGCTGGGAATCGGACCCAGATCTCTCGCATGGCAAGCGAGAATTCTACCATTGAACCACCAATGCTCATACGACAAAATTTAGTGCAAGAGATTTCAAAATAGCTGCCTAAAGGCCACAATGAACAAATAAATAGCTCTTTTTAGAATTCTTGCAAATAAATAGCTCTTTTTAGAGCTATTTATTTTAGAGCAAAATATTTGGGATTGAAGCAAAAGTTAATTTGCACTGGCTGGGAATCGGACCCAGAACTCTCGCATGGGAAAAGAGAATTCTACCCTTGAACCACCAATGCTCATATGACAAAATTTAGTGCAAGAGATTTCAAAATAGCTGCCTATGGACATTATGAACAACTGAAAAGCTCCAAAAAGGACAATTCTATTGAAGCATAAGTTAAATTGCACTGGCTGGGAATCGGACCCAGATCTCTCGCATGGCAAGCGAGAATTCTACCATTGAACCACCAATGCTTAAACAACAAATTTTAGGGGAAAAAATTTAGAAATGGCGGCCTATGGACATTATGAACAACTGAAAAGCTCCAAAAAGGACAATTCTATTGAAGCATAAGTTAAATTGCACTGGCTGGGAATCGGACCCAGATCTCTCGCATGGCAAGCGAGAATTCTACCATTGAACCACCAATGCTTAAACAACAATTTTTAGGGGAAAAAATTTCAAAATGGCGGCCTATGGACATTATGAACAACTGAAAAGCTCCAAAAAGGACAATTCTATTGAAGCATAAGTTAAATTGCACTGGCTGGGAATCGGACCCAGATCTCTCGCATGGCAAGCGAGAATTCTACCATTGAACCACCAATGCTTAAACAACAATTTTTAGGGGAAAAAATTTCAAAATGGCGGCCTATGGACATTATGAACAACTGAAAAGCTCCAAAAAGGACAATTCTATTGAAGCATAAGTTAAATTGCACTGGCTGGGAATCGGACCCAGATCTCTCGCATGGCAAGCGAGAATTCTACCATTGAACCACCAATGCTCATACGACAAAATTTAGTGCAAGAGATTTCAAAATAGCTGCCTAAAGGCCACAATGAACAAATAAATAGCTCTTTTTAGAATTCTTGCAAATAAATAGCTCTTTTTAGAGCTATTTATTTTAGAGCAAAATATTTGGGATTGAAGCAAAAGTTAATTTGCACTGGCTGGGAATCGGACCCAGAACTCTCGCATGGGAAAAGAGAATTCTACCCTTGAACCACCAATGCTCATATGACAAAATTTAGTGCAAGAGATTTCAAAATAGCTGCCTATGGACATTATGAACAACTGAAAAGCTCCAAAAAGGACAATTCTATTGAAGCATAAGTTAAATTGCACTGGCTGGGAATCGGACCCAGATCTCTCGCATGGCAAGCGAGAATTCTACCATTGAACCACCAATGCTTAAACAACAAATTTTAGGGGAAAAAATTTAGAAATGGCGGCCTATGGACATTATGAACAACTGAAAAGCTCCAAAAAGGACAATTCTATTGAAGCAAAAGTTAATTTGCACTGGCTGGGAATCGGACCCAGAACTCTCGCATGGGAAAAGAGACTTCTACCCTTGAACCACCAATGCTCATATGACAAAATTTAGTGCAAGAGATTTCAAAATAGCTGCCTATGGACATTATGAAAAACTGAAAAGCTCCAAAAAGGACAATTCTATTGAAGCATAAGTTAAATTGCACTGGCTGGGAATCGGACCCAGATCTCTCGCATGGCAAGCGAGAATTCTACCATTGAACCACCAATGCTTAAACAACAAATTTTAGGGGAAAAAATTTC
Source organism: Pungitius pungitius (assembly GCF_949316345.1). Lineage (NCBI taxonomy): Eukaryota > Metazoa > Chordata > Actinopteri > Perciformes > Gasterosteidae > Pungitius > Pungitius pungitius. Next base: position 17,888,288 of record NC_084917.1, on the reverse strand, counting down.
AAAATGGCGGCCTATGGACATTATGAACAACTGAAAAGCTCCAAAAAGGACAATTCTATTGAAGCATAAGTTAAATTGCACTGGCTGGGAATCGGACCCAGATCTCTCGCATGGCAAGCGAGAATTCTACCATTGAACCACCAATGCTTAAACAACAATTTTTAGGGGAAAAAATTTCAAAATGGCGGCCTATGGACATTATGAACAACTGAAAAGCTCCAAAAAGGACAATTCTATTGAAGCATAAGTTAAATTGCACTGGCTGGGAATCGGACCCAGATCTCTCGCATGGCAAGCGAGAATTCTACCATTGAACCACCAATGCTCATACGACAAAATTTAGTGCAAGAGATTTCAAAATAGCTGCCTAAAGGCCACAATGAACAAATAAATAGCTCTTTTTAGAATTCTTGCAAATAAATAGCTCTTTTTAGAGCTATTTATTTTAGAGCAAAATATTTGGGATTGAAGCAAAAGTTAATTTGCACTGGCTGGGAATCGGACCCAGAACTCTCGCATGGGAAAAGAGAATTCTACCCTTGAACCACCAATGCTCATATGACAAAATTTAGTGCAAGAGATTTCAAAATAGCTGCCTATGGACATTATGAACAACTGAAAAGCTCCAAAAAGGACAATTCTATTGAAGCATAAGTTAAATTGCACTGGCTGGGAATCGGACCCAGATCTCTCGCATGGCAAGCGAGAATTCTACCATTGAACCACCAATGCTTAAACAACAAATTTTAGGGGAAAAAATTTAGAAATGGCGGCCTATGGACATTATGAACAACTGAAAAGCTCCAAAAAGGACAATTCTATTGAAGCAAAAGTTAATTTGCACTGGCTGGGAATCGGACCCAGAACTCTCGCATGGGAAAAGAGACTTCTACCCTTGAACCACCAATGCTCATATGACAAAATTTAGTGCAAGAGATTTCAAAATAGCTGCCTATGGACATTATGAAAAACTGAAAAGCTCCAAAAAGGACAATTCTATTGAAGCATAAGTTAAATTGCACTGGCTGGGAATCGGACCCAGATCTCTCGCATGGCAAGCGAGAATTCTACCATTGAACCACCAATGCTCATACGACAAAATTTAGTGCAAGAGATTTCAAAATAGCTGCCTAAAGGCCACAATGAACAAATAAATAGCTCTTTTTAGAATTCTTGCAAATAAATAGCTCTTTTTAGAGCTATTTATTTTAGAGCAAAATATTTGGGATTGAAGCAAAAGTTAATTTGCACTGGCTGGGAATCGGACCCAGAACTCTCGCATGGGAAAAGAGAATTCTACCCTTGAACCACCAATGCTCATATGACAAAATTTAGTGCAAGAGATTTCAAAATAGCTGCCTATGGACATTATGAACAACTGAAAAGCTCCAAAAAGGACAATTCTATTGAAGCATAAGTTAAATTGCACTGGCTGGGAATCGGACCCAGATCTCTCGCATGGCAAGCGAGAATTCTACCATTGAACCACCAATGCTTAAACAACAAATTTTAGGGGAAAAAATTTAGAAATGGCGGCCTATGGACATTATGAACAACTGAAAAGCTCCAAAAAGGACAATTCTATTGAAGCAAAAGTTAATTTGCACTGGCTGGGAATCGGACCCAGAACTCTCGCATGGGAAAAGAGACTTCTACCCTTGAACCACCAATGCTCATATGACAAAATTTAGTGCAAGAGATTTCAAAATAGCTGCCTATGGACATTATGAAAAACTGAAAAGCTCCAAAAAGGACAATTCTATTGAAGCATAAGTTAAATTGCACTGGCTGGGAATCGGACCCAGATCTCTCGCATGGCAAGCGAGAATTCTACCATTGAACCACCAATGCTTAAACAACAAATTTTAGGGGAAAAAATTTCAAAATGGCGGCCTATGGACATTATGAACAACTGAAAAGCTCCAAAAAGGACAATTCTATTGAAGCATAAGTTAAATTGCACTGGCTGGGAATCGGACCCAGATCTCTCGCATGGCAAGCGAGAATTCTACCATTGAACCACCAATGCTTAAACAACAATTTTTAGGGGAAAAAATTTCAAAATGGCGGCCTATGGACATTATGAACAACTGAAAAGCTCCAAAAAGGACAATTCTATTGAAGCATAAGTTAAATTGCACTGGCTGGGAATCGGACCCAGATCTCTCGCATGGCAAGCGAGAATTCTACCATTGAACCACCAATGCTCATACGACAAAATTTAGTGCAAGAGATTTCAAAATAGCTGCCTAAAGGCCACAATGAACAAATAAATAGCTCTTTTTAGAATTCTTGCAAATAAATAGCTCTTTTTAGAGCTATTTATTTTAGAGCAAAATATTTGGGATTGAAGCAAAAGTTAATTTGCACTGGCTGGGAATCGGACCCAGAACTCTCGCATGGGAAAAGAGAATTCTACCCTTGAACCACCAATGCTCATATGACAAAATTTAGTGCAAGAGATTTCAAAATAGCTGCCTATGGACATTATGAACAACTGAAAAGCTCCAAAAAGGACAATTCTATTGAAGCATAAGTTAAATTGCACTGGCTGGGAATCGGACCCAGATCTCTCGCATGGCAAGCGAGAATTCTACCATTGAACCACCAATGCTTAAACAACAAATTTTAGGGGAAAAAATTTAGAAATGGCGGCCTATGGACATTATGAACAACTGAAAAGCTCCAAAAAGGACAATTCTATTGAAGCAAAAGTTAATTTGCACTGGCTGGGAATCGGACCCAGAACTCTCGCATGGGAAAAGAGACTTCTACCCTTGAACCACCAATGCTCATATGACAAAATTTAGTGCAAGAGATTTCAAAATAGCTGCCTATGGACATTATGAAAAACTGAAAAGCTCCAAAAAGGACAATTCTATTGAAGCATAAGTTAAATTGCACTGGCTGGGAATCGGACCCAGATCTCTCGCATGGCAAGCGAGAATTCTACCATTGAACCACCAATGCTTAAACAACAAATTTTAGGGGAAAAAATTTCAAAATGGCGGCCTATGGACATTATGAACAACTGAAAAGCTCCAAAAAGGACAATTCTATTGAAGCAAAAGTTAAATTGCACTGGCTGGGAATCGGACCCAGATCTCTCGCATGGCAAGCGAGAATTCTACCATTGAACCACCAATGCTCATACGACAAAATTTAGTGCAAGAAATTTCAAAATAGCTGCCTAAAGGCCACGATGAACAAATAAATAGCTCTTTTTAGAATTCTTGCAAATAAATAGCTCTTTTTAGAGCTATTTTTTTTAGAGTTATATATTTGGGATTGAAGCAAAAGTTAAATTGCACTGTCTGGGAATCGGACCCAGATCTCTCGCATGGCAAGCGAGAATTCTACCATTGAACCACCAATGCTCATACGACAATATTTAGTGCAAGAAATTTCAAAATAGCTGCCTATGGACATTATGAAAAACTGAAAAGCTCCAAAAAGGACAATTCTATTGAAGCATAAGTTAAATTGCACTGGCTGGGAATCGGACCCAGAACTCTCGCATGGGAAAAGAGAATTCTACCATTGAACCACCAATGCTCATACGACAAAAATTAGTGCAAGAGATTTCAAAATAGCTGCCTAAAGGCCACGATGAACAAATAAATAGCTCTTTTTAGAATTCTTGCAAATAAATAGCTCTTTTTAGAGCTATTTATTTTAGAGCAATATATTTGGGATTGAAGCAAAAGTTAATTTGCACTGGCTGGGAATCGGACCCAGAACTCTCGCATGGGAAAAGAGAATTCTACCCTTGAACCACCAATGCTCATATGACAAAATTTAGTGCAAGAGATTTCAAAATAGCTGCCTATGGACATTATGAACAACTGAAAAGCTCCAAAAAGGACAATTCTATTGAAGCAAAAGTTAATTTGCACTGGCTGGGAATCGGACCCAGAACTCTCGCATGGCAAGCGAGAATTCTACCATTGAACCACCAATGCTTAAACAACAAATTTTAGGGGAAATTTTTTTCAAAATGGCGGCCTATGGACATGATGAACAACTGAAAAGCTCCAAAAAGGACAAATCTATTGAAGCAAAAGTTAATTTGCACTTGCTGGGAATCGGACCCAGATCTCTCGCATGGCAAGCGAGAATTCTACCATTGAACCACCAATGCTCATACGACAAAATTTAGTGCAAGAAATTTCAAAATAGCTGCCTAAAGGCCACGATGAACAAATAAATAGCTCTTTTTAGAATTCTTGCAAATAAATAGCTCTTTTTAGAGCTATTTATTTTAGAGCAATATATTTGGGATTGAAGCAAAAGTTAATTTGCACTGGCTGGGAATCGGACCCAGAACTCTCGCATGGGAAAAGAGAATTCTACCCTTGAACCACCAATGCTCATATGACAAAATTTAGTGCAAGAGATTTTAAAATAGCTGCCTATGGACATTATGAAAAACTGAAAAGCTCCAAAAAGGACAAATCTATTGAAGCAAAAGTTAATTTGCACTGGCTGGGAATCGGACCCAGATCTCTCGCATGGCAAGCGAGAATTCTACCATTGAACCACCAATGCTCATACAACAAAATTTAGTGCAAGAAATTTCAAAATAGCTGCCTAAAGGCCACGATGAACAAATAAATAGCTCTTTTTAGAATTCTTGTAAATAAATAGCTCTTTTTGAGCTATTGTTTTTAGAGTTATATATTTGGGATTGAAGCAAAAGTTAAATTGCACTGGCTGGGAATCGGACCCAGATCTCTCGCATGGCAAGCGAGAATTCTACCATTGAACCACCAATGCTCATACGACAAAATTTAGTGCAAGAAATTTCAAAATAGCTGCCTAAAGGCCACGATGAACAAATAAATAGCTCTTTTTAGAATTCTTGCAAATAAATAGCTCTTTTTAGAGCTATTTATTTTAGAGCTAAATATTTGGGATTGAAGCAAAAGTTAATTTGCACTGGCTGGGAATCGGACCCAGAACTCTCGCATGGGAAAAGAGAATTCTACCCTTGAACCACCAATGCTCATATGACAAAATTTAGTGCAAGAGATTTCAAAATAGCTGCCTATGGACATTATGAACAACTGAAAAGCTCCAAAAAGGACAATTCTATTGAAGCATAAGTTAAATTGCACTGGCTGGGAATCGGACCCAGATCTCTCGCATGGCAAGCGAGAATTCTACCATTGAACCACCAATGCTTAAACAACAAATTTTAGGGGAAAAAATTTAGAAATGGCGGCCTATGGACATTATGAACAACTGAAAAGCTCCAAAAAGGACAATTCTATTGAAGCAAAAGTTAATTTGCACTGGCTGGGAATCGGACCCAGAACTCTCGCATGGGAAAAGAGACTTCTACCCTTGAACCACCAATGCTCATATGACAAAATTTAGTGCAAGAGATTTCAAAATAGCTGCCTATGGACATTATGAAAAACTGAAAAGCTCCAAAAAGGACAATTCTATTGAAGCATAAGTTAAATTGCACTGGCTGGGAATCGGACCCAGATCTCTCGCATGGCAAGCGAGAATTCTACCATTGAACCACCAATGCTTAAACAACAAATTTTAGGGGAAAAAATTTCAAAATGGCGGCCTATGGACATTATGAACAACTGAAAAGCTCCAAAAAGGACAATTCTATTGAAGCAAAAGTTAAATTGCACTGGCTGGGAATCGGACCCAGATCTCTCGCATGGCAAGCGAGAATTCTACCATTGAACCACCAATGCTCATACGACAAAATTTAGTGCAAGAAATTTCAAAATAGCTGCCTAAAGGCCACGATGAACAAATAAATAGCTCTTTTTAGAATTCTTGCAAATAAATAGCTCTTTTTAGAGCTATTTTTTTTAGAGTTATATATTTGGGATTGAAGCAAAAGTTAAATTGCACTGTCTGGGAATCGGACCCAGATCTCTCGCATGGCAAGCGAGAATTCTACCATTGAACCACCAATGCTCATACGACAATATTTAGTGCAAGAAATTTCAAAATAGCTGCCTATGGACATTATGAAAAACTGAAAAGCTCCAAAAAGGACAATTCTATTGAAGCATAAGTTAAATTGCACTGGCTGGGAATCGGACCCAGAACTCTCGCATGGGAAAAGAGAATTCTACCATTGAACCACCAATGCTCATACGACAAAAATTAGTGCAAGAGATTTCAAAATAGCTGCCTAAAGGCCACGATGAACAAATAAATAGCTCTTTTTAGAATTCTTGCAAATAAATAGCTCTTTTTAGAGCTATTTATTTTAGAGCAATATATTTGGGATTGAAGCAAAAGTTAATTTGCACTGGCTGGGAATCGGACCCAGAACTCTCGCATGGGAAAAGAGAATTCTACCCTTGAACCACCAATGCTCATATGACAAAATTTAGTGCAAGAGATTTCAAAATAGCTGCCTATGGACATTATGAACAACTGAAAAGCTCCAAAAAGGACAATTCTATTGAAGCAAAAGTTAATTTGCACTGGCTGGGAATCGGACCCAGAACTCTCGCATGGCAAGCGAGAATTCTACCATTGAACCACCAATGCTTAAACAACAAATTTTAGGGGAAATTTTTTTCAAAATGGCGGCCTATGGACATGATGAACAACTGAAAAGCTCCAAAAAGGACAAATCTATTGAAGCAAAAGTTAATTTGCACTTGCTGGGAATCGGACCCAGATCTCTCGCATGGCAAGCGAGAATTCTACCATTGAACCACCAATGCTCATACGACAAAATTTAGTGCAAGAAATTTCAAAATAGCTGCCTAAAGGCCACGATGAACAAATAAATAGCTCTTTTTAGAATTCTTGCAAATAAATAGCTCTTTTTAGAGCTATTTATTTTAGAGCAATATATTTGGGATTGAAGCAAAAGTTAATTTGCACTGGCTGGGAATCGGACCCAGAACTCTCGCATGGGAAAAGAGAATTCTACCCTTGAACCACCAATGCTCATATGACAAAATTTAGTGCAAGAGATTTTAAAATAGCTGCCTATGGACATTATGAAAAACTGAAAAGCTCCAAAAAGGACAAATCTATTGAAGCAAAAGTTAATTTGCACTGGCTGGGAATCGGACCCAGATCTCTCGCATGGCAAGCGAGAATTCTACCATTGAACCACCAATGCTCATACAACAAAATTTAGTGCAAGAAATTTCAAAATAGCTGCCTAAAGGCCACGATGAACAAATAAATAGCTCTTTTTAGAATTCTTGTAAATAAATAGCTCTTTTTGAGCTATTGTTTTTAGAGTTATATATTTGGGATTGAAGCAAAAGTTAAATTGCACTGGCTGGGAATCGGACCCAGATCTCTCGCATGGCAAGCGAGAATTCTACCATTGAACCACCAATGCTCATACGACAAAATTTAGTGCAAGAAATTTCAAAATAGCTGCCTAAAGGCCACGATGAACAAATAAATAGCTCTTTTTAGAATTCTTGCAAATAAATAGCTCTTTTTAGAGCTATTTATTTTAGAGCTAAATATTTGGGATTGAAGCAAAAGTTAATTTGCACTGGCTGGGAATCGGACCCAGAACTCTCGCATGGGAAAAGAGAATTCTACCCTTGAACCACCAATGCTCATATGACAAAATTTAGTGCAAGAGATTTCAAAATAGCTGCCTATGGACATTATGAACAACTGAAAAGCTCCAAAAAGGACAATTCTATTGAAGCATAAGTTAAATTGCACTGGCTGGGAATCGGACCCAGATCTCTCGCATGGCAAGCGAGAATTCTACCATTGAACCACCAATGCTTAAACAACAAATTTTAGGGGAAAAAATTTCAAAATGGCGTTCTATGGACATTATGAAGAACTGAAAAGCTCCAAAAAGGACAATTCTATTGAAGCAAAAGTTAATTTGCACTGGCTGGGAATCGGACCCAGATCTCTCGCATGGCAAGCGAGAATTCTACCATTGAACCACCAATGCTTAAACAACAAATTTTAGGGGAAAAAATTTAGAAATGGCGGCCTATGGACATTATGAACAACTGAAAAGCTCCAAAAAGGACAATTCTATTGAAGCAAAAGTTAATTTGCACTGGCTGGGAATCGGACCCAGAACTCTCGCATGGGAAAAGAGACTTCTACCCTTGAACCACCAATGCTCATATGACAAAATTTAGTGCAAGAGATTTCAAAATAGCTGCCTATGGACATTATGAAAAACTGAAAAGCTCCAAAAAGGACAATTCTATTGAAGCATAAGTTAAATTGCACTGGCTGGGAATCGGACCCAGATCTCTCGCATGGCAAGCGAGAATTCTACCATTGAACCACCAATGCTTAAACAACAAATTTTAGGGGAAAAAATTTCAAAATGGCGGCCTATGGACATTATGAACAACTGAAAAGCTCCAAAAAGGACAATTCTATTGAAGCATAAGTTAAATTGCACTGGCTGGGAATCGGACCCAGATCTCTCGCATGGCAAGCGAGAATTCTACCATTGAACCACCAATGCTTAAACAACAAATTTTAGGGGAAAAAATTTAGAAATGGCGGCCTATGGACATTATGAACAACTGAAAAGCTCCAAAAAGGACAATTCTATTGAAGCAAAAGTTAATTTGCACTGGCTGGGAATCGGACCCAGAACTCTCGCATGGGAAAAGAGACTTCTACCCTTGAACCACCAATGCTCATATGACAAAATTTAGTGCAAGAGATTTCAAAATAGCTGCCTATGGACATTATGAAAAACTGAAAAGCTCCAAAAAGGACAATTCTATTGAAGCATAAGTTAAATTGCACTGGCTGGGAATCGGACCCAGATCTCTCGCATGGCAAGCGAGAATTCTACCATTGAACCACCAATGCTTAAACAACAAATTTTAGAAGAAAAAATTTCAAAATGGCGGCCTATGGACATTATGAACAACTGAAAAGCTCCAAAAAGGACAATTCTATTGAAGCAAAAGTTAAATTGCACTGGCTGGGAATCGGACCCAGATCTCTCGCATGGCAAGCGAGAATTCTACCATTGAACCACCAATGCTCATACGACAAAATTTAGTGCAAGAAATTTCAAAATAGCTGCCTAAAGGCCACGATGAACAAATAAATAGCTCTTTTTAGAATTCTTGCAAATAAATAGCTCTTTTTAGAGCTATTTATTTTAGAGCAATATATTTGGGATTGAAGCAAAAGTTAATTTGCACTGGCTGGGAATCGGACCCAGAACTCTCGCATGGGAAAAGAGAATTCTACCCTTGAACCACCAATGCTCATATGACAAAATTTAGTGCAAGAGATTTCAAAATAGCTGCCTATGGACATTATGAACAACTGAAAAGCTCCAAAAAGGACAATTCTATTGAAGCAAAAGTTAATTTGCACTGGCTGGGAATCGGACCCAGAACTCTCGCATGGCAAGCGAGAATTCTACCATTGAACCACCAATGCTTAAACAACAAATTTAGGGGAAATTTTTTTCAAAATGGCGGCCTATGGACATGATGAACAACTGAAAAGCTCCAAAAAGGACAAATCTATTGAAGCAAAAGTTAATTTGCACTGGCTGGGAATCGGACCCAGATCTCTCGCATGGCAAGCGAGAATTCTACCATTGAACCACCAATGCTCATACGACAAAACTTAGTGCAAGAAATTTCAAAATAGCTGCCTAAAGGCCACGATGAACAAATAAATAGCTCTTTTTAGAATTCTTGCAAATAAATAGCTCTTTTTAGAGCTATTTTTTTCAGAGTTATATATTTGGGATTGAAGCAAAAGTTAAATTGCACTGGCTGGGAATCGGACCCAGATCTCTCGCATGGCAAGCGAGAATTCTACCATTGAACCACCAATGCTCATACGACAAAATTTAGTGCAAGAAATTTCAAAATAGCTGCCTATGGACATTATGAAAAACTGAAAAGCTCCAAAAAGGACAATTCTATTGAAGCATAAGTTAAATTGCACTGGCTGGGAATCGGACCCAGAACTCTCGCATGGGAAAAGAGAATTCTACCATTGAACCACCAATGCTCATACGACAAAATTTAGTGCAAGAGATTTCAAAATAGCTGCCTATGGACATTATGAAAAACTGAAAAGCTCCAAAAAGGACAATTCTATTGAAGCATAAGTTAAATTGCACTGGCTGGGAATCGGACCCAGATCTCTCGCATGGCAAGCGAGAATTCTACCATTGAACCACCAATGCTTAAACAACAAATTTTAGGGGAAAAAATTTCAAAATGGCGGCCTATGGACATTATGAACAACTGAAAAGCTCCAAAAAGGACAATTCTATTGAAGCAAAAGTTAAATTGCACTGGCTGGGAATCGGACCCAGATCTCTCGCATGGCAAGCGAGAATTCTACCATTGAACCACCAATGCTCATACGACAAAATTTAGTGCAAGAAATTTCAAAATAGCTGCCTAAAGGCCACGATGAACAAATAAATAGCTCTTTTTAGAATTCTTGCAAATAAATAGCTCTTTTTAGAGCTATTTTTTTTAGAGTTATATATTTGGGATTGAAGCAAAAGTTAAATTGCACTGTCTGGGAATCGGACCCAGATCTCTCGCATGGCAAGCGAGAATTCTACCATTGAACCACCAATGCTCATACGACAATATTTAGTGCAAGAAATTTCAAAATAGCTGCCTATGGACATTATGAAAAACTGAAAAGCTCCAAAAAGGACAATTCTATTGAAGCATAAGTTAAATTGCACTGGCTGGGAATCGGACCCAGAACTCTCGCATGGGAAAAGAGAATTCTACCATTGAACCACCAATGCTCATACGACAAAAATTAGTGCAAGAGATTTCAAAATAGCTGCCTAAAGGCCACGATGAACAAATAAATAGCTCTTTTTAGAATTCTTGCAAATAAATAGCTCTTTTTAGAGCTATTTATTTTAGAGCAATATATTTGGGATTGAAGCAAAAGTTAATTTGCACTGGCTGGGAATCGGACCCAGAACTCTCGCATGGGAAAAGAGAATTCTACCCTTGAACCACCAATGCTCATATGACAAAATTTAGTGCAAGAGATTTCAAAATAGCTGCCTATGGACATTATGAACAACTGAAAAGCTCCAAAAAGGACAATTCTATTGAAGCAAAAGTTAATTTGCACTGGCTGGGAATCGGACCCAGAACTCTCGCATGGCAAGCGAGAATTCTACCATTGAACCACCAATGCTTAAACAACAAATTTTAGGGGAAATTTTTTTCAAAATGGCGGCCTATGGACATGATGAACAACTGAAAAGCTCCAAAAAGGACAAATCTATTGAAGCAAAAGTTAATTTGCACTTGCTGGGAATCGGACCCAGATCTCTCGCATGGCAAGCGAGAATTCTACCATTGAACCACCAATGCTCATACGACAAAATTTAGTGCAAGAAATTTCAAAATAGCTGCCTAAAGGCCACGATGAACAAATAAATAGCTCTTTTTAGAATTCTTGCAAATAAATAGCTCTTTTTAGAGCTATTTATTTTAGAGCAATATATTTGGGATTGAAGCAAAAGTTAATTTGCACTGGCTGGGAATCGGACCCAGAACTCTCGCATGGGAAAAGAGAATTCTACCCTTGAACCACCAATGCTCATATGACAAAATTTAGTGCAAGAGATTTTAAAATAGCTGCCTATGGACATTATGAAAAACTGAAAAGCTCCAAAAAGGACAAATCTATTGAAGCAAAAGTTAATTTGCACTGGCTGGGAATCGGACCCAGATCTCTCGCATGGCAAGCGAGAATTCTACCATTGAACCACCAATGCTCATACAACAAAATTTAGTGCAAGAAATTTCAAAATAGCTGCCTAAAGGCCACGATGAACAAATAAATAGCTCTTTTTAGAATTCTTGTAAATAAATAGCTCTTTTTGAGCTATTGTTTTTAGAGTTATATATTTGGGATTGAAGCAAAAGTTAAATTGCACTGGCTGGGAATCGGACCCAGATCTCTCGCATGGCAAGCGAGAATTCTACCATTGAACCACCAATGCTCATACGACAAAATTTAGTGCAAGAAATTTCAAAATAGCTGCCTAAAGGCCACGATGAACAAATAAATAGCTCTTTTTAGAATTCTTGCAAATAAATAGCTCTTTTTAGAGCTATTTATTTTAGAGCTAAATATTTGGGATTGAAGCAAAAGTTAATTTGCACTGGCTGGGAATCGGACCCAGAACTCTCGCATGGGAAAAGAGAATTCTACCCTTGAACCACCAATGCTCATATGACAAAATTTAGTGCAAGAGATTTCAAAATAGCTGCCTATGGACATTATGAACAACTGAAAAGCTCCAAAAAGGACAATTCTATTGAAGCATAAGTTAAATTGCACTGGCTGGGAATCGGACCCAGATCTCTCGCATGGCAAGCGAGAATTCTACCATTGAACCACCAATGCTTAAACAACAAATTTTAGGGGAAAAAATTTCAAAATGGCGTTCTATGGACATTATGAAGAACTGAAAAGCTCCAAAAAGGACAATTCTATTGAAGCAAAAGTTAATTTGCACTGGCTGGGAATCGGACCCAGATCTCTCGCATGGCAAGCGAGAATTCTACCATTGAACCACCAATGCTTAAACAACAAATTTTAGGGGAAAAAATTTAGAAATGGCGGCCTATGGACATTATGAACAACTGAAAAGCTCCAAAAAGGACAATTCTATTGAAGCAAAAGTTAATTTGCACTGGCTGGGAATCGGACCCAGAACTCTCGCATGGGAAAAGAGACTTCTACCCTTGAACCACCAATGCTCATATGACAAAATTTAGTGCAAGAGATTTCAAAATAGCTGCCTATGGACATTATGAAAAACTGAAAAGCTCCAAAAAGGACAATTCTATTGAAGCATAAGTTAAATTGCACTGGCTGGGAATCGGACCCAGATCTCTCGCATGGCAAGCGAGAATTCTACCATTGAACCACCAATGCTTAAACAACAAATTTTAGGGGAAAAAATTTCAAAATGGCGGCCTATGGACATTATGAACAACTGAAAAGCTCCAAAAAGGACAATTCTATTGAAGCATAAGTTAAATTGCACTGGCTGGGAATCGGACCCAGATCTCTCGCATGGCAAGCGAGAATTCTACCATTGAACCACCAATGCTTAAACAACAAATTTTAGGGGAAAAAATTTAGAAATGGCGGCCTATGGACATTATGAACAACTGAAAAGCTCCAAAAAGGACAATTCTATTGAAGCAAAAGTTAATTTGCACTGGCTGGGAATCGGACCCAGAACTCTCGCATGGGAAAAGAGACTTCTACCCTTGAACCACCAATGCTCATATGACAAAATTTAGTGCAAGAGATTTCAAAATAGCTGCCTATGGACATTATGAAAAACTGAAAAGCTCCAAAAAGGACAATTCTATTGAAGCATAAGTTAAATTGCACTGGCTGGGAATCGGACCCAGATCTCTCGCATGGCAAGCGAGAATTCTACCATTGAACCACCAATGCTTAAACAACAAATTTTAGAAGAAAAAATTTCAAAATGGCGGCCTATGGACATTATGAACAACTGAAAAGCTCCAAAAAGGACAATTCTATTGAAGCAAAAGTTAAATTGCACTGGCTGGGAATCGGACCCAGATCTCTCGCATGGCAAGCGAGAATTCTACCATTGAACCACCAATGCTCATACGACAAAATTTAGTGCAAGAAATTTCAAAATAGCTGCCTAAAGGCCACGATGAACAAATAAATAGCTCTTTTTAGAATTCTTGCAAATAAATAGCTCTTTTTAGAGCTATTTATTTTAGAGCAATATATTTGGGATTGAAGCAAAAGTTAATTTGCACTGGCTGGGAATCGGACCCAGAACTCTCGCATGGGAAAAGAGAATTCTACCCTTGAACCACCAATGCTCATATGACAAAATTTAGTGCAAGAGATTTCAAAATAGCTGCCTATGGACATTATGAACAACTGAAAAGCTCCAAAAAGGACAATTCTATTGAAGCAAAAGTTAATTTGCACTGGCTGGGAATCGGACCCAGAACTCTCGCATGGCAAGCGAGAATTCTACCATTGAACCACCAATGCTTAAACAACAAATTTAGGGGAAATTTTTTTCAAAATGGCGGCCTATGGACATGATGAACAACTGAAAAGCTCCAAAAAGGACAAATCTATTGAAGCAAAAGTTAATTTGCACTGGCTGGGAATCGGACCCAGATCTCTCGCATGGCAAGCGAGAATTCTACCATTGAACCACCAATGCTCATACGACAAAACTTAGTGCAAGAAATTTCAAAATAGCTGCCTAAAGGCCACGATGAACAAATAAATAGCTCTTTTTAGAATTCTTGCAAATAAATAGCTCTTTTTAGAGCTATTTTTTTCAGAGTTATATATTTGGGATTGAAGCAAAAGTTAAATTGCACTGGCTGGGAATCGGACCCAGATCTCTCGCATGGCAAGCGAGAATTCTACCATTGAACCACCAATGCTCATACGACAAAATTTAGTGCAAGAAATTTCAAAATAGCTGCCTATGGACATTATGAAAAACTGAAAAGCTCCAAAAAGGACAATTCTATTGAAGCATAAGTTAAATTGCACTGGCTGGGAATCGGACCCAGAACTCTCGCATGGGAAAAGAGAATTCTACCATTGAACCACCAATGCTCATACGACAAAATTTAGTGCAAGAGATTTCAAAATAGCTGCCTAAAGGCCACGATGAACAAATAAATAGCTCTTTTTAGAATTCTTGCAAATAAATAGCTCTTTTTAGAGCTATTTATTTTAGAGCAATATATTTGGGATTGAAGCAAAAGTTAATTTGCACTGGCTGGGAATCGGACCCAGAACTCTCGCATGGGAAAAGAGAATTCTACCCTTGAACCACCAATGCTCATATGAAAAAATTTAGTGCAAGAAATTTCAAAATAGCTGCCTATGGACATTATGAACAACTGAAAAGCTCCAAAAAGGACAATTCTATTGAAGCATAAGTTAAATTGCACTGGCTGGGAATCGGACCCAGATCTCTCGCATGGCAAGCGAGAATTCTACCATTGAACCACCAATGCTTAAACAACAAATTTTAGGGGAAAAAATTTCAAAATGGCGGCCTATGGACATTATGAACAACTGAAAAGCTCCAAAAAGGACAATTCTATTGAAGCATAAGTTAAATTGCACTGGCTGGGAATCGGACCCAGATCTCTCGCATGGCAAGCGAGAATTCTACCATTGAACCACCAATGCTTAAACAACAAATTTTAGGGGAAAAAATTTAGAAATGGCGGCCTATGGACATTATGAACAACTGAAAAGCTCCAAAAAGGACAATTCTATTGAAGCAAAAGTTAATTTGCACTGGCTGGGAATCGGACCCAGAACTCTCGCATGGGAAAAGAGACTTCTACCCTTGAACCACCAATGCTCATATGACAAAATTTAGTGCAAGAGATTTCAAAATAGCTGCCTATGGACATTATGAAAAACTGAAAAGCTCCAAAAAGGACAATTCTATTGAAGCATAAGTTAAATTGCACTGGCTGGGAATCGGACCCAGATCTCTCGCATGGCAAGCGAGAATTCTACCATTGAACCACCAATGCTTAAACAACAAATTTTAGGGGAAAAAATTTCAAAATGGCGGCCTATGGACATTATGAACAACTGAAAAGCTCCAAAAAGGACAATTCTATTGAAGCAAAAGTTAAATTGCACTGGCTGGGAATCGGACCCAGATCTCTCGCATGGCAAGCGAGAATTCTACCATTGAACCACCAATGCTCATACGACAATATTTAGTGCAAGAAATTTCAAAATAGCTGCCTATGGACATTATGAAAAACTGAAAAGCTCCAAAAAGGACAATTCTATTGAAGCATAAGTTAAATTGCACTGGCTGGGAATCGGACCCAGAACTCTCGCATGGGAAAAGAGAATTCTACCATTGAACCACCAATGCTCATACGACAAAAATTAGTGCAAGAGATTTCAAAATAGCTGCCTAAAGGCCACGATGAACAAATAAATAGCTCTTTTTAGAATTCTTGCAAATAAATAGCTCTTTTTAGAGCTATTTATTTTAGAGCAATATATTTGGGATTGAAGCAAAAGTTAATTTGCACTGGCTGGGAATCGGACCCAGAACTCTCGCATGGGAAAAGAGAATTCTACCCTTGAACCACCAATGCTCATATGACAAAATTTAGTGCAAGAGATTTCAAAATAGCTGCCTATGGACATTATGAACAACTGAAAAGCTCCAAAAAGGACAATTCTATTGAAGCAAAAGTTAATTTGCACTGGCTGGGAATCGGACCCAGAACTCTCGCATGGCAAGCGAGAATTCTACCATTGAACCACCAATGCTTAAACAACAAATTTTAGGGGAAATTTTTTTCAAAATGGCGGCCTATGGACATGATGAACAACTGAAAAGCTCCAAAAAGGACAAATCTATTGAAGCAAAAGTTAATTTGCACTTGCTGGGAATCGGACCCAGATCTCTCGCATGGCAAGCGAGAATTCTACCATTGAACCACCAATGCTCATACGACAAAATTTAGTGCAAGAAATTTCAAAATAGCTGCCTAAAGGCCACGATGAACAAATAAATAGCTCTTTTTAGAATTCTTGCAAATAAATAGCTCTTTTTAGAGCTATTTATTTTAGAGCAATATATTTGGGATTGAAGCAAAAGTTAATTTGCACTGGCTGGGAATCGGACCCAGAACTCTCGCATGGGAAAAGAGAATTCTACCCTTGAACCACCAATGCTCATATGACAAAATTTAGTGCAAGAGATTTTAAAATAGCTGCCTATGGACATTATGAAAAACTGAAAAGCTCCAAAAAGGACAAATCTATTGAAGCAAAAGTTAATTTGCACTGGCTGGGAATCGGACCCAGATCTCTCGCATGGCAAGCGAGAATTCTACCATTGAACCACCAATGCTCATACAACAAAATTTAGTGCAAGAAATTTCAAAATAGCTGCCTAAAGGCCACGATGAACAAATAAATAGCTCTTTTTAGAATTCTTGTAAATAAATAGCTCTTTTTGAGCTATTGTTTTTAGAGTTATATATTTGGGATTGAAGCAAAAGTTAAATTGCACTGGCTGGGAATCGGACCCAGATCTCTCGCATGGCAAGCGAGAATTCTACCATTGAACCACCAATGCTCATACGACAAAATTTAGTGCAAGAAATTTCAAAATAGCTGCCTAAAGGCCACGATGAACAAATAAATAGCTCTTTTTAGAATTCTTGCAAATAAATAGCTCTTTTTAGAGCTATTTATTTTAGAGCTAAATATTTGGGATTGAAGCAAAAGTTAATTTGCACTGGCTGGGAATCGGACCCAGAACTCTCGCATGGGAAAAGAGAATTCTACCCTTGAACCACCAATGCTCATATGACAAAATTTAGTGCAAGAGATTTCAAAATAGCTGCCTATGGACATTATGAACAACTGAAAAGCTCCAAAAAGGACAATTCTATTGAAGCATAAGTTAAATTGCACTGGCTGGGAATCGGACCCAGATCTCTCGCATGGCAAGCGAGAATTCTACCATTGAACCACCAATGCTTAAACAACAAATTTTAGGGGAAAAAATTTCAAAATGGCGTTCTATGGACATTATGAAGAACTGAAAAGCTCCAAAAAGGACAATTCTATTGAAGCAAAAGTTAATTTGCACTGGCTGGGAATCGGACCCAGATCTCTCGCATGGCAAGCGAGAATTCTACCATTGAACCACCAATGCTTAAACAACAAATTTTAGGGGAAAAAATTTAGAAATGGCGGCCTATGGACATTATGAACAACTGAAAAGCTCCAAAAAGGACAATTCTATTGAAGCAAAAGTTAATTTGCACTGGCTGGGAATCGGACCCAGAACTCTCGCATGGGAAAAGAGACTTCTACCCTTGAACCACCAATGCTCATATGACAAAATTTAGTGCAAGAGATTTCAAAATAGCTGCCTATGGACATTATGAAAAACTGAAAAGCTCCAAAAAGGACAATTCTATTGAAGCAAAAGTTAATTTGCACTGGCTGGGAATCGGACCCAGAACTCTCGCATGGGAAAAGAGACTTCTACCCTTGAACCACCAATGCTCATATGACAAAATTTAGTGCAAGAGATTTCAAAATAGCTGCCTATGGACATTATGAAAAACTGAAAAGCTCCAAAAAGGACAATTCTATTGAAGCATAAGTTAAATTGCACTGGCTGGGAATCGGACCCAGATCTCTCGCATGGCAAGCGAGAATTCTACCATTGAACCACCAATGCTTAAACAACAAATTTTAGGGGAAAAAATTTCAAAATGGCGGCCTATGGACATTATGAACAACTGAAAAGCTCCAAAAAGGACAATTCTATTGAAGCAAAAGTTAAATTGCACTGGCTGGGAATCGGACCCAGATCTCTCGCATGGCAAGCGAGAATTCTACCATTGAACCACCAATGCTCATACGACAAAATTTAGTGCAAGAAATTTCAAAATAGCTGCCTAAAGGCCACGATGAACAAATAAATAGCTCTTTTTAGAATTCTTGCAAATAAATAGCTCTTTTTAGAGCTATTTATTTTAGAGCAATATATTTGGGATTGAAGCAAAAGTTAATTTGCACTGGCTGGGAATCGGACCCAGAACTCTCGCATGGGAAAAGAGAATTCTACCCTTGAACCACCAATGCTCATATGACAAAATTTAGTGCAAGAGATTTCAAAATAGCTGCCTATGGACATTATGAACAACTGAAAAGCTCCAAAAAGGACAATTCTATTGAAGCAAAAGTTAATTTGCACTGGCTGGGAATCGGACCCAGAACTCTCGCATGGCAAGCGAGAATTCTACCATTGAACCACCAATGCTTAAACAACAAATTTAGGGGAAATTTTTTTCAAAATGGCGGCCTATGGACATGATGAACAACTGAAAAGCTCCAAAAAGGACAAATCTATTGAAGCAAAAGTTAATTTGCACTGGCTGGGAATCGGACCCAGATCTCTCGCATGGCAAGCGAGAATTCTACCATTGAACCACCAATGCTCATACGACAAAACTTAGTGCAAGAAATTTCAAAATAGCTGCCTAAAGGCCACGATGAACAAATAAATAGCTCTTTTTAGAATTCTTGCAAATAAATAGCTCTTTTTAGAGCTATTTTTTTCAGAGTTATATATTTGGGATTGAAGCAAAAGTTAAATTGCACTGGCTGGGAATCGGACCCAGATCTCTCGCATGGCAAGCGAGAATTCTACCATTGAACCACCAATGCTCATACGACAAAATTTAGTGCAAGAAATTTCAAAATAGCTGCCTATGGACATTATGAAAAACTGAAAAGCTCCAAAAAGGACAATTCTATTGAAGCATAAGTTAAATTGCACTGGCTGGGAATCGGACCCAGAACTCTCGCATGGGAAAAGAGAATTCTACCATTGAACCACCAATGCTCATACGACAAAATTTAGTGCAAGAGATTTCAAAATAGCTGCCTAAAGGCCACGATGAACAAATAAATAGCTCTTTTTAGAATTCTTGCAAATAAATAGCTCTTTTTAGAGCTATTTATTTTAGAGCAATATATTTGGGATTGAAGCAAAAGTTAATTTGCACTGGCTGGGAATCGGACCCAGAACTCTCGCATGGGAAAAGAGAATTCTACCCTTGAACCACCAATGCTCATATGAAAAAATTTAGTGCAAGAGATTTCAAAATAGCTGCCTATGGACATTATGAACAACTGAAAAGCTCCAAAAAGGACAATTCTATTGAAGCATAAGTTAAATTGCACTGGCTGGGAATCGGACCCAGATCTCTCGCATGGCAAGCGAGAATTCTACCATTGAACCACCAATGCTTAAACAACAAATTTTAGGGGAAAAAATTTCAAAATGGCGGCCTATGGACATTATGAACAACTGAAAAGCTCCAAAAAGGACAATTCTATTGAAGCATAAGTTAAATTGCACTGGCTGGGAATCGGACCCAGATCTCTCGCATGGCAAGCGAGAATTCTACCATTGAACCACCAATGCTTAAACAACAAATTTTAGGGGAAAAAATTTAGAAATGGCGGCCTATGGACATTATGAACAACTGAAAAGCTCCAAAAAGGACAATTCTATTGAAGCAAAAGTTAATTTGCACTGGCTGGGAATCGGACCCAGAACTCTCGCATGGGAAAAGAGACTTCTACCCTTGAACCACCAATGCTCATATGACAAAATTTAGTGCAAGAGATTTCAAAATAGCTGCCTATGGACATTATGAAAAACTGAAAAGCTCCAAAAAGGACAATTCTATTGAAGCATAAGTTAAATTGCACTGGCTGGGAATCGGACCCAGATCTCTCGCATGGCAAGCGAGAATTCTACCATTGAACCACCAATGCTTAAACAACAAATTTTAGGGGAAAAAATTTCAAAATGGCGGCCTATGGACATTATGAACAACTGAAAAGCTCCAAAAAGGACAATTCTATTGAAGCAAAAGTTAAATTGCACTGGCTGGGAATCGGACCCAGATCTCTCGCATGGCAAGCGAGAATTCTACCATTGAACCACCAATGCTCATACGACAAAATTTAGTGCAAGAAATTTCAAAATAGCTGCCTAAAGGCCACGATGAACAAATAAATAGCTCTTTTTAGAATTCTTGCAAATAAATAGCTCTTTTTAGAGCTATTTATTTTAGAGCAATATATTTGGGATTGAAGCAAAAGTTAATTTGCACTGGCTGGGAATCGGACCCAGAACTCTCGCATGGGAAAAGAGAATTCTACCCTTGAACCACCAATGCTCATATGACAAAATTTAGTGCAAGAGATTTCAAAATAGCTGCCTATGGACATTATGAACAACTGAAAAGCTCCAAAAAGGACAATTCTATTGAAGCAAAAGTTAATTTGCACTGGCTGGGAATCGGACCCAGAACTCTCGCATGGCAAGCGAGAATTCTACCATTGAACCACCAATGCTTAAACAACAAATTTAGGGGAAATTTTTTTCAAAATGGCGGCCTATGGACATGATGAACAACTGAAAAGCTCCAAAAAGGACAAATCTATTGAAGCAAAAGTTAATTTGCACTGGCTGGGAATCGGACCCAGATCTCTCGCATGGCAAGCGAGAATTCTACCATTGAACCACCAATGCTCATACGACAAAACTTAGTGCAAGAAATTTCAAAATAGCTGCCTAAAGGCCACGATGAACAAATAAATAGCTCTTTTTAGAATTCTTGCAAATAAATAGCTCTTTTTAGAGCTATTTATTTTAGAGCAATATATTTGGGATTGAAGCAAAAGTTAATTTGCACTGGCTGGGAATCGGACCCAGAACTCTCGCATGGGAAAAGAGAATTCTACCCTTGAACCACCAATGCTCATATGACAAAATTTAGTGCAAGAGATTTCAAAATAGCTGCCTATGGACATTATGAACAACTGAAAAGCTCCAAAAAGGACAATTCTATTGAAGCATAAGTTAAATTGCACTGGCTGGGAATCGGACCCAGATCTCTCGCATGGCAAGCGAGAATTCTACCATTGAACCACCAATGCTTAAACAACAAATTTTAGGGGAAAAAATTTCAAAATGGCGTTCTATGGACATTATGAAGAACTGAAAAGCTCCAAAAAGGACAATTCTATTGAAGCAAAAGTTAATTTGCACTGGCTGGGAATCGGACCCAGATCTCTCGCATGGCAAGCGAGAATTCTACCATTGAACCACCAATGCTTAAACAACAAATTTTAGGGGAAAAAATTTAGAAATGGCGGCCTATGGACATTATGAACAACTGAAAAGCTCCAAAAAGGACAATTCTATTGAAGCAAAAGTTAATTTGCACTGGCTGGGAATCGGACCCAGAACTCTCGCATGGGAAAAGAGACTTCTACCCTTGAACCACCAATGCTCATATGACAAAATTTAGTGCAAGAGATTTCAAAATAGCTGCCTATGGACATTATGAAAAACTGAAAAGCTCCAAAAAGGACAATTCTATTGAAGCAAAAGTTAATTTGCACTGGCTGGGAATCGGACCCAGAACTCTCGCATGGGAAAAGAGACTTCTACCCTTGAACCACCAATGCTCATATGACAAAATTTAGTGCAAGAGATTTCAAAATAGCTGCCTATGGACATTATGAAAAACTGAAAAGCTCCAAAAAGGACAATTCTATTGAAGCATAAGTTAAATTGCACTGGCTGGGAATCGGACCCAGATCTCTCGCATGGCAAGCGAGAATTCTACCATTGAACCACCAATGCTTAAACAACAAATTTTAGGGGAAAAAATTTCAAAATGGCGGCCTATGGACATTATGAACAACTGAAAAGCTCCAAAAAGGACAATTCTATTGAAGCAAAAGTTAAATTGCACTGGCTGGGAATCGGACCCAGATCTCTCGCATGGCAAGCGAGAATTCTACCATTGAACCACCAATGCTCATACGACAAAATTTAGTGCAAGAAATTTCAAAATAGCTGCCTAAAGGCCACGATGAACAAATAAATAGCTCTTTTTAGAATTCTTGCAAATAAATAGCTCTTTTTAGAGCTATTTATTTTAGAGCAATATATTTGGGATTGAAGCAAAAGTTAATTTGCACTGGCTGGGAATCGGACCCAGAACTCTCGCATGGGAAAAGAGAATTCTACCCTTGAACCACCAATGCTCATATGACAAAATTTAGTGCAAGAGATTTCAAAATAGCTGCCTATGGACATTATGAACAACTGAAAAGCTCCAAAAAGGACAATTCTATTGAAGCAAAAGTTAATTTGCACTGGCTGGGAATCGGACCCAGAACTCTCGCATGGCAAGCGAGAATTCTACCATTGAACCACCAATGCTTAAACAACAAATTTAGGGGAAATTTTTTTCAAAATGGCGGCCTATGGACATGATGAACAACTGAAAAGCTCCAAAAAGGACAAATCTATTGAAGCAAAAGTTAATTTGCACTGGCTGGGAATCGGACCCAGATCTCTCGCATGGCAAGCGAGAATTCTACCATTGAACCACCAATGCTCATACGACAAAACTTAGTGCAAGAAATTTCAAAATAGCTGCCTAAAGGCCACGATGAACAAATAAATAGCTCTTTTTAGAATTCTTGCAAATAAATAGCTCTTTTTAGAGCTATTTTTTTCAGAGTTATATATTTGGGATTGAAGCAAAAGTTAAATTGCACTGGCTGGGAATCGGACCCAGATCTCTCGCATGGCAAGCGAGAATTCTACCATTGAACCACCAATGCTCATACGACAAAATTTAGTGCAAGAAATTTCAAAATAGCTGCCTATGGACATTATGAAAAACTGAAAAGCTCCAAAAAGGACAATTCTATTGAAGCATAAGTTAAATTGCACTGGCTGGGAATCGGACCCAGAACTCTCGCATGGGAAAAGAGAATTCTACCATTGAACCACCAATGCTCATACGACAAAATTTAGTGCAAGAGATTTCAAAATAGCTGCCTAAAGGCCACGATGAACAAATAAATAGCTCTTTTTAGAATTCTTGCAAATAAATAGCTCTTTTTAGAGCTATTTATTTTAGAGCAATATATTTGGGATTGAAGCAAAAGTTAATTTGCACTGGCTGGGAATCGGACCCAGAACTCTCGCATGGGAAAAGAGAATTCTACCCTTGAACCACCAATGCTCATATGAAAAAATTTAGTGCAAGAGATTTCAAAATAGCTGCCTATGGACATTATGAACAACTGAAAAGCTCCAAAAAGGACAATTCTATTGAAGCATAAGTTAAATTGCACTGGCTGGGAATCGGACCCAGATCTCTCGCATGGCAAGCGAGAATTCTACCATTGAACCACCAATGCTTAAACAACAAATTTTAGGGGAAAAAATTTCAAAATGGCGGCCTATGGACATTATGAACAACTGAAAAGCTCCAAAAAGGACAATTCTATTGAAGCATAAGTTAAATTGCACTGGCTGGGAATCGGACCCAGATCTCTCGCATGGCAAGCGAGAATTCTACCATTGAACCACCAATGCTTAAACAACAAATTTTAGGGGAAAAAATTTAGAAATGGCGGCCTATGGACATTATGAACAACTGAAAAGCTCCAAAAAGGACAATTCTATTGAAGCAAAAGTTAATTTGCACTGGCTGGGAATCGGACCCAGAACTCTCGCATGGGAAAAGAGACTTCTACCCTTGAACCACCAATGCTCATATGACAAAATTTAGTGCAAGAGATTTCAAAATAGCTGCCTATGGACATTATGAAAAACTGAAAAGCTCCAAAAAGGACAATTCTATTGAAGCATAAGTTAAATTGCACTGGCTGGGAATCGGACCCAGATCTCTCGCATGGCAAGCGAGAATTCTACCATTGAACCACCAATGCTTAAACAACAAATTTTAGGGGAAAAAATTTCAAAATGGCGGCCTATGGACATTATGAACAACTGAAAAGCTCCAAAAAGGACAATTCTATTGAAGCAAAAGTTAAATTGCACTGGCTGGGAATCGGACCCAGATCTCTCGCATGGCAAGCGAGAATTCTACCATTGAACCACCAATGCTCATACGACAAAATTTAGTGCAAGAAATTTCAAAATAGCTGCCTAAAGGCCACGATGAACAAATAAATAGCTCTTTTTAGAATTCTTGCAAATAAATAGCTCTTTTTAGAGCTATTTATTTTAGAGCAATATATTTGGGATTGAAGCAAAAGTTAATTTGCACTGGCTGGGAATCGGACCCAGAACTCTCGCATGGGAAAAGAGAATTCTACCCTTGAACCACCAATGCTCATATGACAAAATTTAGTGCAAGAGATTTCAAAATAGCTGCCTATGGACATTATGAACAACTGAAAAGCTCCAAAAAGGACAATTCTATTGAAGCAAAAGTTAATTTGCACTGGCTGGGAATCGGACCCAGAACTCTCGCATGGCAAGCGAGAATTCTACCATTGAACCACCAATGCTTAAACAACAAATTTAGGGGAAATTTTTTTCAAAATGGCGGCCTATGGACATGATGAACAACTGAAAAGCTCCAAAAAGGACAAATCTATTGAAGCAAAAGTTAATTTGCACTGGCTGGGAATCGGACCCAGATCTCTCGCATGGCAAGCGAGAATTCTACCATTGAACCACCAATGCTCATACGACAAAACTTAGTGCAAGAAATTTCAAAATAGCTGCCTAAAGGCCACGATGAACAAATAAATAGCTCTTTTTAGAATTCTTGCAAATAAATAGCTCTTTTTAGAGCTATTTTTTTCAGAGTTATATATTTGGGATTGAAGCAAAAGTTAAATTGCACTGGCTGGGAATCGGACCCAGATCTCTCGCATGGCAAGCGAGAATTCTACCATTGAACCACCAATGCTCATACGACAAAATTTAGTGCAAGAAATTTCAAAATAGCTGCCTATGGACATTATGAAAAACTGAAAAGCTCCAAAAAGGACAATTCTATTGAAGCATAAGTTAAATTGCACTGGCTGGGAATCGGACCCAGAACTCTCGCATGGGAAAAGAGAATTCTACCATTGAACCACCAATGCTCATACGACAAAATTTAGTGCAAGAGATTTCAAAATAGCTGCCTAAAGGCCACGATGAACAAATAAATAGCTCTTTTTAGAATTCTTGCAAATAAATAGCTCTTTTTAGAGCTATTTATTTTAGAGCAATATATTTGGGATTGAAGCAAAAGTTAATTTGCACTGGCTGGGAATCGGACCCAGAACTCTCGCATGGGAAAAGAGAATTCTACCCTTGAACCACCAATGCTCATATGAAAAAATTTAGTGCAAGAGATTTCAAAATAGCTGCCTATGGACATTATGAACAACTGAAAAGCTCCAAAAAGGACAATTCTATTGAAGCATAAGTTAAATTGCACTGGCTGGGAATCGGACCCAGATCTCTCGCATGGCAAGCGAGAATTCTACCATTGAACCACCAATGCTTAAACAACAAATTTTAGGGGAAAAAATTTCAAAATGGCGGCCTATGGACATTATGAACAACTGAAAAGCTCCAAAAAGGACAATTCTATTGAAACAAAAGTTAATTTGCACTGGCTGGGAATCGGACCCAGATCTCTCGCATGGCAAGCGAGAATTCTACCATTGAACCACCAATGCTTAAACAACAAATTTTAGGGGAAAAAATTTCAAAATGGCGGCCTATGGACATTATGAACAACTGAAAAGCTCCAAAAAGGACAATTCTATTGAAGCAAAAGTTAAATTGCACTGGCTGGGAATCGGACCCAGATCTCTCGCATGGCAAGCGAGAATTCTACCATTGAACCACCAATGCTTAAACAACAAATTTTAGGGGAAAAAATTTCAAAATGGCGGCCTATGGACATTATGAACAACTGAAAAGCTCCAAAAAGGACAATTCTATTGAAGCAAAAGTTAAATTGCACTGGCTGGGAATCGGACCCAGATCTCTCGCATGGCAAGCGAGAATTCTACCATTGAACCACCAATGCTCATACGACAAAATTCAGTGCAAGAAATTTCAAAATAGCTGCCTAAAGGCCACGATGAACAAATAAATAGCTCTTTTTAGAATTCTTGCAAATAAATAGCTCTTTTTAGAGCTATTTATTTTAGAGCTATATATTTGGGATTGAAGCAAAAGTTAATTTGCACTGGCTGGGAATCGGACCCAGAACTCTCGCATGGGAAAAGAGAATTCTACCCTTGAACCACCAATGCTCATATGACAAAATTTAGTGCAAGAGATTTCAAAATAGCTGCCTATGGACATTATGAACAACTGAAAAGCTCCAAAAAGGACAATTCTATTGAAGCATAAGTTAAATTGCACTGGCTGGGAATCGGACCCAGATCTCTCGCACGGCACCCGTGAATTCTTTAGCTAAAAATCCCTAAACCACATCCCATTCATTCTCTATGGTAGTGCTAAACCACTACGGATGTAATATATCTTTGGCCATCTGTGGCGCTGTGGTGCGGGCCGAGCGATTACCCGGATGTAAAGAGTATCTTCGGACATTCTCCGTCAGTCTAGCCGGGAAAGAGCACGGAAGAGACGGCGCACCTTTACCAGACCTCGCGCTGTGTGGAAGTCACGCTGAACTGTAAGTACCTTAAATGTAATGTGTAATAATTATTCAGATAAATGCGCAGCGTTTGCTGCTGTATGTTATTTAATATAGATTCTCACCAGATGTTCAGCTTATACAATTTAAACATTGTATACTGTAAACGTATTTAGAACAGTCAACTTTAAAACGTCTTTAGCCATAAATACTGTACTTTATACAAGTGTTACGTCCAATAAATGCATTTATGTTAGTGTCACGTCACCTGTTAGTTGTGTTTGGCTGCATTGTTTACTAGTTGCATATCACAGATGTAACATTACTCAACTAATAAATGAGGATCTTATTAAAGTCAGTCAAATGTAAGCACATTAATGCCTCAATGATTAGGATAATGTATAATATATATTGCATCGCGGCTACTTTTGTTTTTAATCCTCATGGTTTATTTTGATGCTCACTTTTTTGTCTGTAGACTTTGATTAAGTAACAAGTTACTTGAATGAAGGATTTCTACTTATAAATACAGTATTTACAGCAGGTTGTGGTGTTGATAGATATTCTTACTGTAGTACAATATCTGCATCTGTGTGGAAATGAGAGAACAGACAGGCAAACATGGTTATGTTGTTTATTACATAGTTTAATGGTCAGAAGGTGAACTTTACTTCACACTTCAATACACTTATTAACATGTCATGCTCTTCATCGTGACAGATTAATCTGGGACAGCAGGGATGACGGCTCTGCACCCTTCATCCTGAAGAAGAGCTGTCCTCCAGGTACGAAGATGCACAAGCTCCAGGTGTATCTCCAGAAGAAGCTGGCTCCTCCATACACAGAAGGAGATGCACATCATCTTGTTTGCACTTCAGATGTTCATTTAATGACATGTTCATTGTTGTATGTTTACATCACAGTGAAGGATGAAGAGCAGGAGCTGGGGAGGCCCAAGTTGACCATCTTTCCTTCAAAGCATCAAGTGCAGAGCTGTGAGTAAACTTTTGCTCTCTTTTAATTCTTTGTTTCTACCACATGAAGATACTCAATCACTTACAGTTCCGCCAGTTTGCTGTAAACTGTGTATTCTATACCTGCATCCTAAGAATATTCACAAATAGTGTTCATCAAAGTCTTCAAAGTGGTTTCCTTGTTGTCAATTAGAAACCAGTGCACTGTTTTCTGACTAAATCTAGGGAGCATTCTAGTGTACAGCTGCAGTAAAGTGAAGATGTAAAGTCACCTTCTTGCGTCAACTTACTATCAATAGTAATAATTGTGAAAGACACCAGTGTAAATCATTAAACAGCACATTTATTGAATAATACTTGCAAGCGGGAGACACAAACAAGCGGTGCATTGATGCTACTCAAAGGTCTTCTTCCCAAGGACTGGAATATGTAGCTGGATGATAAACATTAAAACTTAAGATTAAAAAGGCCTTAGGAAACACAGAGTGATGGTAATAATCCTTAAATGTATGCCATCATGCTGTTCACCTTAGGACACACATTTACCTCACAAGTTCACTCTAGATCATCTGGACATTGACACACAAACATCTTGACTATCAGCAGACCATGAACACAACGTGTCTCTGTGAGAGAGACACGTTAGTCTCTCTGTTGTCTAAGTCAATATTACTTAGACAACAAAGACAAAACATTATTTAAGTTTTTCCAACAATTCAGCATTAACTAGAAGTAACTAACTTGTAGGTCACGTCCTATTACATTAAATTATATGTTTACCCACAGAAGTGTATGATTCTGTAGGTCAGAAGGACTTATCGTACTCTGTCTTCTGTTTTTATAGATGCCACGTTGTCCGTCTCTGCCCCTGCTGTCCTCACCGGCTGGACCTTTGTAGACAGGAAGGAGACAAGCGATGGAGCAGGTTTCCACTTCCTGCTTTATAAACACAGTGAGCAGAAGGACATGCTGAAGGAGACAGGACTTACAATACTCTGTAGTCAACATGGAATGTCCCTGTTGTGTTTAATAAATACATCTAATTCACGCTGTCTACATGTCATCAATGAGTTTTGAAGCCATTACACTGGTTTTGAACTTTAGCTTCATTACATCCTGTGAGTGAATTCTAATCATTGTACCACCCATCAACTTATGCTGATCATAATGAAATACTGTTTACATGTTGATAAATAGCTAAAATGATTGTCATGATGATGCAAACGATTATGTCAGGGGTACGTTAACTATATTGAGACATCACCTGAGTACAGCCAGGTGTGTGTAGAGAGGGCGAAAGGACAAACTCTTTCCACTAAAGAAGTGATAACCAGCAGACAGCAAAGTGAGGTAAACATTAATTTATTTGTAAAAAAGCTCTTCATCATTCATGTGTCTCTTTGCCCCAGAGTCCAGGAGAACAATTCAGTGCAAGGTGCTGAAACAAGCACAATAACAATAGCTTTAAAGCGCCTTGGACAAGGTGTTTCAGCACCTTAGACAGTGGCAACAGTGATGCACATTTATTGGCTGTCAGTGAGTGCCAGGTATCCACAAATGGCCAATGATAACAAGGCTTATTTTTCCTCAAACAAACAAAAAAGTACAAAACAGTTCATGTGTACACTCTGTTGTAAAGCAAATGAATGAAAATAAATTAAGATTTCTCCCCGTCCGGGAATTGAACCACGGTCTTCTGTGAAAATAAAGCTGCAATTTGATTGGCTGTCAGTGAATGCCAGCTATCCACGGCTGGCCCTTGCATGGGAAAAGAGAATTCTACCCTTGAACCACCAATGCTCATATGACAAAATTTAGTGCAAGAGATTTCAAAATAGCTGCCTATGGACATTATGAACAACTGAAAAGCTCCAAAAAGGACAATTCTATTGAAGCATAAGTTAAATTGCACTGGCTGGGAATCGGACCCAGATCTCTCGCATGGCAAGCGAGAATTCTACCATTGAACCACCAATGCTTAAACAACAAATTTTAGGGGAAAAAATTTAGAAATGGCGGCCTATGGACATTATGAACAACTGAAAAGCTCCAAAAAGGACAATTCTATTGAAGCAAAAGTTAATTTGCACTGGCTGGGAATCGGACCCAGAACTCTCGCATGGGAAAAGAGACTTCTACCCTTGAACCACCAATGCTCATATGACAAAATTTAGTGCAAGAGATTTCAAAATAGCTGCCTATGGACATTATGAAAAACTGAAAAGCTCCAAAAAGGACAATTCTATTGAAGCATAAGTTAAATTGCACTGGCTGGGAATCGGACCCAGATCTCTCGCATGGCAAGCGAGAATTCTACCATTGAACCACCAATGCTTAAACAACAAATTTTAGGGGAAAAAATTTCAAAATGGCGGCCTATGGACATTATGAACAACTGAAAAGCTCCAAAAAGGACAATTCTATTGAAGCAAAAGTTAAATTGCACTGGCTGGGAATCGGACCCAGATCTCTCGCATGGCAAGCGAGAATTCTACCATTGAACCACCAATGCTCATACGACAAAATTTAGTGCAAGAAATTTCAAAATAGCTGCCTAAAGGCCACGATGAACAAATAAATAGCTCTTTTTAGAATTCTTGCAAATAAATAGCTCTTTTTAGAGCTATTTTTTTCAGAGTTATATATTTGGGATTGAAGCAAAAGTTAAATTGCACTGGCTGGGAATCGGACCCAGATCTCTCGCATGGCAAGCGAGAATTCTACCATTGAACAACCAATGCTCATACGACAAAATTTAGTGCAAGAAATTTCAAAATAGCTGCCTATGGACATTATGAAAAACTGAAAAGCTCCAAAAAGGACATTTCTATTGAAGCATAAGTTAAATTGCACTGGCTGGGAATCGGACCCAGAACTCTCGCATGGGAAAAGAGAATTCTACCATTGAACCACCAATGCTCATACGACAAAATTTAGTGCAAGAGATTTCAAAATAGCTGCCTAAAGGCCACGATGAACAAATAAATAGCTCTTTTTAGAATTCTTGCAAATAAATAGCTCTTTTTAGAGCTATTTATTTTAGAGCAATATATTTGGGATTGAAGCAAAAGTTAATTTGCACTGGCTGGGAATCGGACCCAGAACTCTCGCATGGGAAAAGAGAATTCTACCCTTGAACCACCAATGCTCATATGAAAAAATTTAGTGCAAGAGATTTCAAAATAGCTGCCTATGGACATTATGAACAACTGAAAAGCTCCAAAAAGGACAATTCTATTGAAGCATAAGTTAAATTGCACTGGCTGGGAATCGGACCCAGATCTCTCGCATGGCAAGCGAGAATTCTACCATTGAACCACCAATGCTTAAACAACAAATTTTAGGGGAAAAAATTTCAAAATGGCGGCCTATGGACATTATGAACAACTGAAAAGCTCCAAAAAGGACAATTCTATTGAAGCAAAAGTTAAATTGCACTGGCTGGGAATCGGACCCAGATCTCTCGCATGGCAAGCGAGAATTCTACCATTGAACCACCAATGCTTAAACAACAAATTTTAGGGGAAAAAATTTCAAAATGGCGGCCTATGGACATTATGAACAACTGAAAAGCTCCAAAAAGGACAATTCTATTGAAGCAAAAGTTAAATTGCACTGGCTGGGAATCGGACCCAGATCTCTCGCATGGCAAGCGAGAATTCTACCATTGAACCACCAATGCTTAAACAACAAATTTTAGGGGAAAAAATTTCAAAATGGCGGCCTATGGACATTATGAACAACTGAAAAGCTCCAAAAAGGACAATTCTATTGAAGCAAAAGTTAAATTGCACTGGCTGGGAATCGGACCCAGATCTCTCGCATGGCAAGCGAGAATTCTACCATTGAACCACCAATGCTCATACGACAAAATTCAGTGCAAGAAATTTCAAAATAGCTGCCTAAAGGCCACGATGAACAAATAAATAGCTCTTTTTAGAATTCTTGCAAATAAATAGCTCTTTTTAGAGCTATTTATTTTAGAGCTATATATTTGGGATTGAAGCAAAAGTTAATTTGCACTGGCTGGGAATCGGACCCAGAACTCTCGCATGGGAAAAGAGAATTCTACCCTTGAACCACCAATGCTCATATGACAAAATTTAGTGCAAGAGATTTCAAAATAGCTGCCTATGGACATTATGAACAACTGAAAAGCTCCAAAAAGGACAATTCTATTGAAGCATAAGTTAAATTGCACTGGCTGGGAATCGGACCCAGATCTCTCGCACGGCACCCGTGAATTCTTTAGCTAAAAATCCCTAAACCACATCCCATTCATTCTCTATGGTAGTGCTAAACCACTACGGATGTAATATATCTTTGGCCATCTGTGGCGCTGTGGTGCGGGCCGAGCGATTACCCGGATGTAAAGAGTATCTTCGGACATTCTCCGTCAGTCTAGCCGGGAAAGAGCACGGAAGAGACGGCGCACCTTTACCAGACCTCGCGCTGTGTGGAAGTCACGCTGAACTGTAAGTACCTTAAATGTAATGTGTAATAATTATTCAGATAAATGCGCAGCGTTTGCTGCTGTATGTTATTTAATATAGATTCTCACCAGATGTTCAGCTTATACAATTTAAACATTGTATACTGTAAACGTATTTAGAACAGTCAACTTTAAAACGTCTTTAGCCATAAATACTGTACTTTATACAAGTGTTACGTCCAATAAATGCATTTATGTTAGTGTCACGTCACCTGTTAGTTGTGTTTGGCTGCATTGTTTACTAGTTGCATATCACAGATGTAACATTACTCAACTAATAAATGAGGATCTTATTAAAGTCAGTCAAATGTAAGCACATTAATGCCTCAATGATTAGGATAATGTATAATATATATTGCATCGCGGCTACTTTTGTTTTTAATCCTCATGGTTTATTTTGATGCTCACTTTTTTGTCTGTAGACTTTGATTAAGTAACAAGTTACTTGAATGAAGGATTTCTACTTATAAATACAGTATTTACAGCAGGTTGTGGTGTTGATAGATATTCTTACTGTAGTACAATATCTGCATCTGTGTGGAAATGAGAGAACAGACAGGCAAACATGGTTATGTTGTTTATTACATAGTTTAATGGTCAGAAGGTGAACTTTACTTCACACTTCAATACACTTATTAACATGTCATGCTCTTCATCGTGACAGATTAATCTGGGACAGCAGGGATGACGGCTCTGCACCCTTCATCCTGAAGAAGAGCTGTCCTCCAGGTACGAAGATGCACAAGCTCCAGGTGTATCTCCAGAAGAAGCTGGCTCCTCCATACACAGAAGGAGATGCACATCATCTTGTTTGCACTTCAGATGTTCATTTAATGACATGTTCATTGTTGTATGTTTACATCACAGTGAAGGATGAAGAGCAGGAGCTGGGGAGGCCCAAGTTGACCATCTTTCCTTCAAAGCATCAAGTGCAGAGCTGTGAGTAAACTTTTGCTCTCTTTTAATTCTTTGTTTCTACCACATGAAGATACTCAATCACTTACAGTTCCGCCAGTTTGCTGTAAACTGTGTATTCTATACCTGCATCCTAAGAATATTCACAAATAGTGTTCATCAAAGTCTTCAAAGTGGTTTCCTTGTTGTCAATTAGAAACCAGTGCACTGTTTTCTGACTAAATCTAGGGAGCATTCTAGTGTACAGCTGCAGTAAAGTGAAGATGTAAAGTCACCTTCTTGCGTCAACTTACTATCAATAGTAATAATTGTGAAAGACACCAGTGTAAATCATTAAACAGCACATTTATTGAATAATACTTGCAAGCGGGAGACACAAACAAGCGGTGCATTGATGCTACTCAAAGGTCTTCTTCCCAAGGACTGGAATATGTAGCTGGAAGATAAACATTAAAACTTAAGATTAAAAAGGCCTTAGGAAACACAGAGTGATGGTAATAATCCTTAAATGTATGCCATCATGCTGTTCACCTTAGGACACACATTTACCTCACAAGTTCACTCTAGATCATCTGGACATTGACACACAAACATCTTGACTATCAGCAGACCATGAACACAACGTGTCTCTGTGAGAGAGACACGTTAGTCTCTCTGTTGTCTAAGTCAATATTACTTAGACAACAAAGACAAAACATTATTTAAGTTTTTCCAACAATTCAGCATTAACTAGAAGTAACTAACTTGTAGGTCACGTCCTATTACATTAAATTATATGTTTACCCACAGAAGTGTATGATTCTGTAGGTCAGAAGGACTTATCGTACTCTGTCTTCTGTTTTTATAGATGCCACGTTGTCCGTCTCTGCCCCTGCTGTCCTCACCGGCTGGACCTTTGTAGACAGGAAGGAGACAAGCGATGGAGCAGGTTTCCACTTCCTGCTTTATAAACACAGTGAGCAGAAGGACATGCTGAAGGAGACAGGACTTACAATACTCTGTAGTCAACATGGAATGTCCCTGTTGTGTTTAATAAATACATCTAATTCACGCTGTCTACATGTCATCAATGAGTTTTGAAGCCATTACACTGGTTTTGAACTTTAGCTTCATTACATCCTGTGAGTGAATTCTAATCATTGTACCACCCATCAACTTATGCTGATCATAATGAAATACTGTTTACATGTTGATAAATAGCTAAAATGATTGTCATGATGATGCAAACGATTATGTCAGGGGTACGTTAACTATATTGAGACATCACCTGAGTACAGCCAGGTGTGTGTAGAGAGGGCGAAAGGACAAACTCTTTCCACTAAAGAAGTGATAACCAGCAGACAGCAAAGTGAGGTAAACATTAATTTATTTGTAAAAAAGCTCTTCATCATTCATGTGTCTCTTTGCCCCAGAGTCCAGGAGAACAATTCAGTGCAAGGTGCTGAAACAAGCACAATAACAATAGCTTTAAAGCGCCTTGGACAAGGTGTTTCAGCACCTTAGACAGTGGCAACAGTGATGCACATTTATTGGCTGTCAGTGAGTGCCAGGTATCCACAAATGGCCAATGATAACAAGGCTTATTTTTCCTCAAACAAACAAAAAAGTACAAAACAGTTCATGTGTACACTCTGTTGTAAAGCAAATGAATGAAAATAAATTAAGATTTCTCCCCGTCCGGGAATTGAACCACGGTCTTCTGTGAAAATAAAGCTGCAATTTGATTGGCTGTCAGTGAATGCCAGCTATCCACGGCTGGCCCTTGCATGGGAAAAGAGAATTCTACCCTTGAACCACCAATGCTCATATGACAAAATTTAGTGCAAGAGATTTCAAAATAGCTGCCTATGGACATTATGAAAAACTGAAAAGCTCCAAAAAGGACAAATCTATTGAAGCAAAAGTTAATTTGCACTGGCTGGGAATCGGACCCAGAACTCTCGCATGGCAAGCGAGAATTCTACCATTGAACCACCAATGCTCATACGACAAAATTTAGTGCAAGAAATTTCAAAATAGCTGCCTAAAGGCCACGATGAACAAATAAATAGCTCTTTTTAGAATTCTTGCAAATAAATAGCTCTTTTTAGAGCTATTTATTTTAGAGCTATATATTTGGGATTGAAGCAAAAGTTAATTTGCACTGGCTGGGAATCGGACCCAGAACTCTCGCATGGGAAAAGAGAATTCTACCCTTGAACCACCAATGCTCATATGACAAAATTTAGTGCAAGAGATTTCAAAATAGCTGCCTATGGACATTATGAACAACTGAAAAGCTCCAAAAAGGACAATTCTATTGAAGCATAAGTTAAATTGCACTGGCTGGGAATCGGACCCAGATCTCTCGCATGGCAAGCGAGAATTCTACCATTGAACCACCAATGCTTAAACAACAAATTTTAGGGGAAAAAATTTAGAAATGGCGGCCTATGGACATTATGAACAACTGAAAAGCTCCAAAAAGGACAATTCTATTGAAGCAAAAGTTAATTTGCACTGGCTGGGAATCGGACCCAGAACTCTCGCATGGGAAAAGAGACTTCTACCCTTGAACCACCAATGCTCATATGACAAAATTCAGTGCAAGAAATTTCAAAATAGCTGCCTAAAGGCCACGATGAACAAATAAATAGCTCTTTTTAGAATTCTTGCAAATAAATAGCTCTTTTTAGAGCTATTTATTTTAGAGCTATATATTTGGGATTGAAGCAAAAGTTAATTTGCACTGGCTGGGAATCGGACCCAGAACTCTCGCATGGGAAAAGAGAATTCTACCCTTGAACCACCAATGCTCATATGACAAAATTTAGTGCAAGAGATTTCAAAATAGCTGCCTATGGACATTATGAACAACTGAAAAGCTCCAAAAAGGACAATTCTATTGAAGCATAAGTTAAATTGCACTGGCTGGGAATCGGACCCAGATCTCTCGCACGGCACCCGTGAATTCTTTAGCTAAAAATCCCTAAACCAAATCCCATTCATTCTCTATGGTAGTGCTAAACCACTACGGATGTAATATATCTTTGGCCATCTGTGGCGCTGTGGTGCGGGCCGAGCGATTACCCGGATGTAAAGAGTATCTTCGGACATTCTCCGTCAGTCTAGCCGGGAAAGAGCACGGAAGAGACGGCGCACCTTTACCAGACCTCGCGCTGTGTGGAAGTCACGCTGAACTGTAAGTACCTTAAATGTAATGTGTAATAATTATTCAGATAAATGCGCAGCGTTTGCTGCTGTATGTTATTTAATATAGATTCTCACCAGATGTTCAGCTTATACAATTTAAACATTGTATACTGTAAACGTATTTAGAACAGTCAACTTTAAAACGTCTTTAGCCATAAATACTGTACTTTATACAAGTGTTACGTCCAATAAATGCATTTATGTTAGTGTCACGTCACCTGTTAGTTGTGTTTGGCTGCATTGTTTACTAGTTGCATATCACAGATGTAACATTACTCAACTAATAAATGAGGATCTTATTAAAGTCAGTCAAATGTAAGCACATTAATGCCTCAATGATTAGGATAATGTATAATATATATTGCATCGCGGCTACTTTTGTTTTTAATCCTCATGGTTTATTTTGATGCTCACTTTTTTGTCTGTAGACTTTGATTAAGTAACAAGTTACTTGAATGAAGGATTTCTACTTATAAATACAGTATTTACAGCAGGTTGTGGTGTTGATAGATATTCTTACTGTAGTACAATATCTGCATCTGTGTGGAAATGAGAGAACAGACAGGCAAACATGGTTATGTTGTTTATTACATAGTTTAATGGTCAGAAGGTGAACTTTACTTCACACTTCAATACACTTATTAACATGTCATGCTCTTCATCGTGACAGATTAATCTGGGACAGCAGGGATGACGGCTCTGCACCCTTCATCCTGAAGAAGAGCTGTCCTCCAGGTACGAAGATGCACAAGCTCCAGGTGTATCTCCAGAAGAAGCTGGCTCCTCCATACACAGAAGGAGATGCACATCATCTTGTTTGCACTTCAGATGTTCATTTAATGACATGTTCATTGTTGTATGTTTACATCACAGTGAAGGATGAAGAGCAGGAGCTGGGGAGGCCCAAGTTGACCATCTTTCCTTCAAAGCATCAAGTGCAGAGCTGTGAGTAAACTTTTGCTCTCTTTTAATTCTTTGTTTCTACCACATGAAGATACTCAATCACTTACAGTTCCGCCAGTTTGCTGTAAACTGTGTATTCTATACCTGCATCCTAAGAATATTCACAAATAGTGTTCATCAAAGTCTTCAAAGTGGTTTCCTTGTTGTCAATTAGAAACCAGTGCACTGTTTTCTGACTAAATCTAGGGAGCATTCTAGTGTACAGCTGCAGTAAAGTGAAGATGTAAAGTCACCTTCTTGCGTCAACTTACTATCAATAGTAATAATTGTGAAAGACACCAGTGTAAATCATTAAACAGCACATTTATTGAATAATACTTGCAAGCGGGAGACACAAACAAGCGGTGCATTGATGCTACTCAAAGGTCTTCTTCCCAAGGACTGGAATATGTAGCTGGAAGATAAACATTAAAACTTAAGATTAAAAAGGCCTTAGGAAACACAGAGTGATGGTAATAATCCTTAAATGTATGCCATCATGCTGTTCACCTTAGGACACACATTTACCTCACAAGTTCACTCTAGATCATCTGGACATTGACACACAAACATCTTGACTATCAGCAGACCATGAACACAACGTGTCTCTGTGAGAGAGACACGTTAGTCTCTCTGTTGTCTAAGTCAATATTACTTAGACAACAAAGACAAAACATTATTTAAGTTTTTCCAACAATTCAGCATTAACTAGAAGTAACTAACTTGTAGGTCACGTCCTATTACATTAAATTATATGTTTACCCACAGAAGTGTATGATTCTGTAGGTCAGAAGGACTTATCGTACTCTGTCTTCTGTTTTTATAGATGCCACGTTGTCCGTCTCTGCCCCTGCTGTCCTCACCGGCTGGACCTTTGTAGACAGGAAGGAGACAAGCGATGGAGCAGGTTTCCACTTCCTGCTTTATAAACACAGTGAGCAGAAGGACATGCTGAAGGAGACAGGACTTACAATACTCTGTAGTCAACATGGAATGTCCCTGTTGTGTTTAATAAATACATCTAATTCACGCTGTCTACATGTCATCAATGAGTTTTGAAGCCATTACACTGGTTTTGAACTTTAGCTTCATTACATCCTGTGAGTGAATTCTAATCATTGTACCACCCATCAACTTATGCTGATCATAATGAAATACTGTTTACATGTTGATAAATAGCTAAAATGATTGTCATGATGATGCAAACGATTATGTCAGGGGTACGTTAACTATATTGAGACATCACCTGAGTACAGCCAGGTGTGTGTAGAGAGGGCGAAAGGACAAACTCTTTCCACTAAAGAAGTGATAACCAGCAGACAGCAAAGTGAGGTAAACATTAATTTATTTGTAAAAAAGCTCTTCATCATTCATGTGTCTCTTTGCCCCAGAGTCCAGGAGAACAATTCAGTGCAAGGTGCTGAAACAAGCACAATAACAATAGCTTTAAAGCGCCTTGGACAAGGTGTTTCAGCACCTTAGACAGTGGCAACAGTGATGCACATTTATTGGCTGTCAGTGAGTGCCAGGTATCCACAAATGGCCAATGATAACAAGGCTTATTTTTCCTCAAACAAACAAAAAAGTACAAAACAGTTCATGTGTACACTCTGTTGTAAAGCAAATGAATGAAAATAAATTAAGATTTCTCCCCGTCCGGGAATTGAACCACGGTCTTCTGTGAAAATAAAGCTGCAATTTGATTGGCTGTCAGTGAATGCCAGCTATCCACGGCTGGCCCTTGCATGGGAAAAGAGAATTCTACCCTTGAACCACCAATGCTCATATGACAAAATTTAGTGCAAGAGATTTCAAAATAGCTGCCTATGGACATTATGAACAACTGAAAAGCTCCAAAAAGGACAATTCTATTGAAGCATAAGTTAATTTGCACTGGCTGGGAATCGGACCCAGATCTCTCGCATGGCAAGCGAGAATTCTACCATTGAACCACCAATGCTCATACGACAAATTTTAGTGCAAGAAATTTCAAAATAGCTGCCTATGGACATTATGAAAAACTGAAAAGCTCCAAAAAGGACAATTCTATTGAAGCATAAGTTAAATTGCACTGGCTGGGAATCGGACCCAGAACTCTCGCATGGGAAAAGAGAATTCTACCCTTGAACCACCAATGCTCATATGACAAAATTTAGTGCAAGAGATTTCAAAATAGCTGCCTAAAGGCCACGATGAACAAATAAATAGCTCTTTTTAGAATTCTTGCAAATAAATAGCTCTTTTTAGAGCTATTTATTTTAGAGCAATATATTTGGGATTGAAGCAAAAGTTAATTTGCACTGGCTGGGAATCGGACCCAGAACTCTCGCATGGGAAAAGAGAATTCTACCCTTGAACCACCAATGCTCATATGACAAAATTTAGTGCAAGAGATTTTAAAATAGCTGCCTATGGACATTATGAAAAACTGAAAAGCTCCAAAAAGGACAAATCTATTGAAGCAAAAGTTAATTTGCACTGGCTGGGAATCGGACCCAGATCTCTCGCATGGCAAGCGAGAATTCTACCATTGAACCACCAATGCTCATACGACAAAATTTAGTGCAAAAAATTTCAAAATAGCTGCCTAAAGGCCACGATGAACAAATAAATAGCTCTTTTTAGAATTCTTGCAAATAAATAGCTCTTTTTAGAGCTATTTATTTTAGAGCTATATATTTGGGATTGAAGCAAAAGTTAATTTGCACTGGCTGGGAATCGGACCCAGAACTCTCGCATGGGAAAAGAGAATTCTACCCTTGAACCACCAATGCTCATATGACAAAATTTAGTGCAAGAGATTTCAAAATAGCTGCCTATGGACATTATGAACAACTGAAAAGCTCTAAAAAGGACAATTCTATTGAAGCATAAGTTAAATTGCACTGGCTGGGAATCGGACCCAGATCTCTCGCATGGCAAGCGAGAATTCTACCATTGAACCACCAATGCTTAAACAACAAATTTTAGGGGAAAAAATTTAGAAATGGCGGCCTATGGACATTATGAACAACTGAAAAGCTCCAAAAAGGACAATTCTATTGAAGCAAAAGTTAATTTGCACTGGCTGGGAATCGGACCCAGAACTCTCGCATGGGAAAAGAGACTTCTACCCTTGAACCACCAATGCTCATATGACAAAATTTAGTGCAAGAGATTTCAAAATAGCTGCCTATGGACATTATGAAAAACTGAAAAGCTCCAAAAAGGACAATTCTATTGAAGCATAAGTTAAATTGCACTGGCTGGGAATCGGACCCAGATCTCTCGCATGGCAAGCGAGAATTCTACCATTGAACCACCAATGCTCATACGACAAAATTTAGTGCAAGAAATTTCAAAATAGCTGCCTAAAGGCCACGATGAACAAATAAATAGCTCTTTTTAGAATTCTTGCAAATAAATAGCTCTTTTTAGAGCTATTTATTTTAGAGCAATATATTTGGGATTGAAGCAAAAGTTAATTTGCACTGGCTGGGAATCGGACCCAGAACTCTCGCATGGGAAAAGAGAATTCTACCCTTGAACCACCAATGCTCATATGACAAAATTTAGTGCAAGAGATTTCAAAATAGCTGCCTATGGACATTATGAACAACTGAAAAGCTCCAAAAAGGACAATTCTATTGAAGCAAAAGTTAATTTGCACTGGCTGGGAATCGGACCCAGATCTCTCGCATGGCAAGCGAGAATTCTACCATTGAACCACCAATGCTTAAACAACAAATTTTAGGGGAAAAAATTTCAAAATGGCGGCCTATGGACATTATGAACAACTGAAAAGCTCCAAAAAGGACAATCCTATTGAAGCAAAAGTTAAATTGCACTGGCTGGGAATCGGACCCAGATCTCTCGCATGGCAAGCGAGAATTCTACCATTGAACCACCAATGCTTAAACAACAAATTTTAGGGGAAAAAATTTAGAAATGGCGGCCTATGGACATTATGAACAACTGAAAAGCTCCAAAAAGGACAATTCTATTGAAGCAAAAGTTAATTTGCACTGGCTGGGAATCGGACCCAGAACTCTCGCATGGGAAAAGAGAATTCTACCCTTGAACCACCAATGCTCATATGACAAAATTTAGTGCAAGAGATTTCAAAATAGCTGCCTATGGACATTATGAACAACTGAAAAGCTCCAAAAAGGACAATTCTATTGAAGCATAAGTTAAATTGCACTGGCTGGGAATCGGACCCAGATCTCTCGCACGGCACCCGTGAATTCTTTAGCTAAAAATCCCTAAACCACATCCCATTCATTCTCTATGGTAGTGCTAAACCACTACGGATGTAATATATCTTTGGCCATCTGTGGCGCTGTGGTGCGGGCCGAGCGATTACCCGGATGTAAAGAGTATCTTCGGACATTCTCCGTCAGTCTAGCCGGGAAAGAGCACGGAAGAGACGGCGCACCTTTACCAGACCTCGCGCTGTGTGGAAGTCACGCTGAACTGTAAGTACCT
This sequence comes from Pungitius pungitius, assembly GCF_949316345.1. Taxonomy (NCBI): domain Eukaryota; kingdom Metazoa; phylum Chordata; class Actinopteri; order Perciformes; family Gasterosteidae; genus Pungitius; species Pungitius pungitius. Next base: position 17,846,259 of record NC_084917.1, on the reverse strand, counting down.
TAAATGTAATGTGTAATAATTATTCAGATAAATGCGCAGCGTTTGCTGCTGTATGTTATTTAATATAGATTCTCACCAGATGTTCAGCTTATACAATTTAAACATTGTATACTGTAAACGTATTTAGAACAGTCAACTTTAAAACGTCTTTAGCCATAAATACTGTACTTTATACAAGTGTTACGTCCAATAAATGCATTTATGTTAGTGTCACGTCACCTGTTAGTTGTGTTTGGCTGCATTGTTTACTAGTTGCATATCACAGATGTAACATTACTCAACTAATAAATGAGGATCTTATTAAAGTCAGTCAAATGTAAGCACATTAATGCCTCAATGATTAGGATAATGTATAATATATATTGCATCGCGGCTACTTTTGTTTTTAATCCTCATGGTTTATTTTGATGCTCACTTTTTTGTCTGTAGACTTTGATTAAGTAACAAGTTACTTGAATGAAGGATTTCTACTTATAAATACAGTATTTACAGCAGGTTGTGGTGTTGATAGATATTCTTACTGTAGTACAATATCTGCATCTGTGTGGAAATGAGAGAACAGACAGGCAAACATGGTTATGTTGTTTATTACATAGTTTAATGGTCAGAAGGTGAACTTTACTTCACACTTCAATACACTTATTAACATGTCATGCTCTTCATCGTGACAGATTAATCTGGGACAGCAGGGATGACGGCTCTGCACCCTTCATCCTGAAGAAGAGCTGTCCTCCAGGTACGAAGATGCACAAGCTCCAGGTGTATCTCCAGAAGAAGCTGGCTCCTCCATACACAGAAGGAGATGCACATCATCTTGTTTGCACTTCAGATGTTCATTTAATGACATGTTCATTGTTGTATGTTTACATCACAGTGAAGGATGAAGAGCAGGAGCTGGGGAGGCCCAAGTTGACCATCTTTCCTTCAAAGCATCAAGTGCAGAGCTGTGAGTAAACTTTTGCTCTCTTTTAATTCTTTGTTTCTACCACATGAAGATACTCAATCACTTACAGTTCCGCCAGTTTGCTGTAAACTGTGTATTCTATACCTGCATCCTAAGAATATTCACAAATAGTGTTCATCAAAGTCTTCAAAGTGGTTTCCTTGTTGTCAATTAGAAACCAGTGCACTGTTTTCTGACTAAATCTAGGGAGCATTCTAGTGTACAGCTGCAGTAAAGTGAAGATGTAAAGTCACCTTCTTGCGTCAACTTACTATCAATAGTAATAATTGTGAAAGACACCAGTGTAAATCATTAAACAGCACATTTATTGAATAATACTTGCAAGCGGGAGACACAAACAAGCGGTGCATTGATGCTACTCAAAGGTCTTCTTCCCAAGGACTGGAATATGTAGCTGGAAGATAAACATTAAAACTTAAGATTAAAAAGGCCTTAGGAAACACAGAGTGATGGTAATAATCCTTAAATGTATGCCATCATGCTGTTCACCTTAGGACACACATTTACCTCACAAGTTCACTCTAGATCATCTGGACATTGACACACAAACATCTTGACTATCAGCAGACCATGAACACAACGTGTCTCTGTGAGAGAGACACGTTAGTCTCTCTGTTGTCTAAGTCAATATTACTTAGACAACAAAGACAAAACATTATTTAAGTTTTTCCAACAATTCAGCATTAACTAGAAGTAACTAACTTGTAGGTCACGTCCTATTACATTAAATTATATGTTTACCCACAGAAGTGTATGATTCTGTAGGTCAGAAGGACTTATCGTACTCTGTCTTCTGTTTTTATAGATGCCACGTTGTCCGTCTCTGCCCCTGCTGTCCTCACCGGCTGGACCTTTGTAGACAGGAAGGAGACAAGCGATGGAGCAGGTTTCCACTTCCTGCTTTATAAACACAGTGAGCAGAAGGACATGCTGAAGGAGACAGGACTTACAATACTCTGTAGTCAACATGGAATGTCCCTGTTGTGTTTAATAAATACATCTAATTCACGCTGTCTACATGTCATCAATGAGTTTTGAAGCCATTACACTGGTTTTGAACTTTAGCTTCATTACATCCTGTGAGTGAATTCTAATCATTGTACCACCCATCAACTTATGCTGATCATAATGAAATACTGTTTACATGTTGATAAATAGCTAAAATGATTGTCATGATGATGCAAACGATTATGTCAGGGGTACGTTAACTATATTGAGACATCACCTGAGTACAGCCAGGTGTGTGTAGAGAGGGCGAAAGGACAAACTCTTTCCACTAAAGAAGTGATAACCAGCAGACAGCAAAGTGAGGTAAACATTAATTTATTTGTAAAAAAGCTCTTCATCATTCATGTGTCTCTTTGCCCCAGAGTCCAGGAGAACAATTCAGTGCAAGGTGCTGAAACAAGCACAATAACAATAGCTTTAAAGCGCCTTGGACAAGGTGTTTCAGCACCTTAGACAGTGGCAACAGTGATGCACATTTATTGGCTGTCAGTGAGTGCCAGGTATCCACAAATGGCCAATGATAACAAGGCTTATTTTTCCTCAAACAAACAAAAAAGTACAAAACAGTTCATGTGTACACTCTGTTGTAAAGCAAATGAATGAAAATAAATTAAGATTTCTCCCCGTCCGGGAATTGAACCACGGTCTTCTGTGAAAATAAAGCTGCAATTTGATTGGCTGTCAGTGAATGCCAGCTATCCACGGCTGGCCCTTGCATGGGAAAAGAGAATTCTACCCTTGAACCACCAATGCTCATATGACAAAATTTAGTGCAAGAGATTTCAAAATAGCTGCCTATGGACATTATGAACAACTGAAAAGCTCCAAAAAGGACAATTCTATTGAAGCATAAGTTAATTTGCACTGGCTGGGAATCGGACCCAGATCTCTCGCATGGCAAGCGAGAATTCTACCATTGAACCACCAATGCTCATACGACAAATTTTAGTGCAAGAAATTTCAAAATAGCTGCCTATGGACATTATGAAAAACTGAAAAGCTCCAAAAAGGACAAATCTATTGAAGCAAAAGTTAATTTGCACTGGCTGGGAATCGGACCCAGATCTCTCGCATGGCAAGCGAGAATTCTACCATTGAACCACCAATGCTCATACGACAAAATTTAGTGCAAGAAATTTCAAAATAGCTGCCTAAAGGCCACGATGAACAAATAAATAGCTCTTTTTAGAATTCTTGCAAATAAATAGCTCTTTTTAGAGCTATTTATTTTAGAGCTATATATTTGGGATTGAAGCAAAAGTTAATTTGCACTGGCTGGGAATCGGACCCAGAACTCTCGCATGGGAAAAGAGAATTCTACCCTTGAACCACCAATGCTCATATGACAAAATTTAGTGCAAGAGATTTCAAAATAGCTGCCTATGGACATTATGAACAACTGAAAAGCTCCAAAAAGGACAATTCTATTGAAGCATAAGTTAAATTGCACTGGCTGGGAATCGGACCCAGATCTCTCGCATGGCAAGCGAGAATTCTACCATTGAACCACCAATGCTTAAACAACAAATTTTAGGGGAAAAAATTTAGAAATGGCGGCCTATGGA